>NW_010169965.1:4685-13033 GCF_000695765.1 Mesitornis unicolor
TGCGGGGGGGGCGCCCGACTTCAGGCAGCGAGGAGCGGGCAGGGCCGCGCCGGGCGGTGCCGAGCGGCTCAGCCGGGGCCGGATCTCGGCCACGAGGTGGTGCTGGCAGCACGCGCTGCCTCCTGCACCCTGCACCCTGCATCCCTCAGCCTGCACCCTGCATCCTTCATTCTGCATCCCTTATCCTGCACCCTGCATCCCTCAGCCTGCACCCTGCATCCTGCACCTTTCATCCTGCATCCCTCAGCCTGCACCCTGAATCCTTCATCCTGCACCCTGCATCCCTCAGCCTGCACCTTGCACCCTGCACCCTTCATTCTGCATCCCTCAGCCTGCACCCTGTGCTCTGCACCCTTCACCCTATGCTCTGTGTCCTGCACCCTACACGCTGCATCCTGCATATTATATCCTGTGCTCTTCACCCTGCATTCTGTGCTCTGCACCCTCCATCCTATACCCTGTACCGTCCATTCTGCACCCTGCAGGCAACCTGTGCTGGGGAGTGCAGCAGTGATGTGATGTGCAGCCTTGGCTGGGCTGTGTGGCCAGGGCAGAAATTGGGGACAGATGCACTCCCAGTAATGTCTGCAGATGCTCCCTCTTTGCTGCCCTCTCCCCAGCCACGCAAGTGGGGGGACTGCAGGACCCCTCCAGTGCAGAGCAGCTGTGCAGGACAGCAACTCACTGGGGAGCTGATGGGCACCTGGGTAACTCGTACGTCCCCATATGCACCTCAGGCATGTGACACTTGGCAATGCAACCTGGACCCCAAGGCCTGTGGGGACATGCTCAAGCCTTTTGCATGATGAGCTTTACCTTTCACATTTCCTGAGAGGAAAAAAGCTCCGCAGGTCCCTCCCTGGGCAGGCCCAGGTGCTGTGTCTGCAGGCAGCTCCTCGTGAAATGCCCAGCAAGGGATGAACACATGGTGCTGGCTGTGTGAAATGTGCCCTTGGCTCCCGAATGCCACCCCCCAGCCAGGGGTCCTCTGCGAGAATGAGGATGGCCCCGCAGAGCTGGCAGCAGTGACACAGCAGCAGCCGGAGGTGACGCAGCGTTGGGGTGTCCCACTCAGCACACCAGCTGAGCCAGCAGCACGTCTGCAGTGACCACCAAAATGCCTCGTCCCTGGGATTTTCTCTGAAACAAGAAATCCTCGTCCTGTTTTTTGGCTCTCCAGTGGCAGCCAGACAGCTCCAGTGTGACTCTGCTGGGACACCCCCATGACGAGTAGCGAGGAGCTTCATCCCCTGTTTCTTCCCCTGCCTCGACTGGGGAAGGTCAGGATTGCACAGGGGTACCCCACAACATTTATTTTCATATGACACCTCCTACCCATTATTTATTTAGATAAGAATAACCTTCACTCATGGTTTCCTTTACCACTAGCAAATGCACCTCAATGTAATGATCATCGCACCCCAAAAATGACAGAAGAAACTGAGGCAGGGTGAGCTGGGGTGACTCTGGCTGTGCTGCTACAGCTGCCAAGCCACGCCACCTCCAGCACCCTTTGATTTTGGGTTTTAGTGGAGAAAAACCTTCCTGCAGTGGTCATTGCCTGTATGATGTGACTGTCCTATCCAACTGTGTTTATCCACGTTCACCCAGCTGCAGAGCACCCCAAGCAGGAGTTCAAGTCCTGCCTGCTATTGCAAGACTGTGTTATATATTTTAATCCATTTTGTAAAAAAAAGACATATTGATGGAAATACATCCAAAACAAACAGACCTAAGCATGACAGGAGTGAGGCTCATGGGCAGAGATGCTGTAAAGTGATGCACCAAGGAGAGCTCACACACACGGGGTGTGCGCAACAGTGGCACAGAGTCAGTGATGGTCTAAGAACTTTCCAAAGGGAAATGTCCCCATGCTGTGTATACACCCTGTGGCAGCAGCTCTACACTGGAGAAGATAGTTGGGTATTTAAGAAATATATGGCAGGGTCTGGTTGCTCCAACTCTGCCAGTGATGAGCTACAGGCTCTCTCCAAAATGTGTCTGGTTCAGAGGGCATCTTCACCCCCTAGATTTCGGTGTCTTTGGTCCATTTATGGGCCAGTTGATAGCACTCACACCCATCTTGTTTCAGAAGCAGAGTGGCCCTTTTCATTCTTATTTTCTAATAATTCATCAGCAAACACCGCCCATCCATTGCTCAGTGGAAAACACAGCCCTGGGTTGGGTCCTGTCCCGGCTCGACCTTCCCCACCCTGCACCCGAGTGCACCAGAGAGCTGTGCATGGGAAATCCACATCTGACACCAGCACTATCAACCAACGTGGCTTTAATTGCTCTAATTTGCTGTACCTGGGGGGGCACCTCAGGGTGATGGGTATGGGGGAAATAAGGGCAATGTGGAAAATTTGGGAATCCAGGCAAAGTCACTCAGCAGTTTGCTTTACAAAAGATAATTGTGGTCACTGTGTTGCCAAATTAAACTGAATTTAAACCTTAGAAAAGAGAACGGGACCCTCCTGGATCTGTGTGGGTCACCAAGGAGTTTAGGACCATGCAGAGGTGTCCCCTGCACCCCAGCAATGCCCAGGTCCGGAGTGATGGTTATGGCCTCAGTCCCAAATCGCTCCCCTGCCCACCCTGGTCCCCAGGTGATGCCAGGGCCTCTGCAGCATCATTTTATTCTCTTTAATGCATGATCTCCCTTGTTTTTTATTTTATTCATGGGATTAACACATCAGGCAGCAGCCGGACTGGCTTTTGCTCAAAAGAGGAGGGGAAAGCATTTACATAATTCATTTAAATGAGGCACCCGGGGAAATCCAAATTGGACTTCCAGCATGTTTACAGTGCCACGCAGAGCCCCATGATCCGCATCTGGAGCCATTAATGCTTCCCAGACGGACCACAGAGCATGTATAATTAATTGTGGAGCAAAGCCATCGCCCAGCCTCCACAGATAATGCTCAGAGGCAAAGGCAGCATCGCCCAGCACCGTCCCCCCAGGGCATGGATTTATTTTGGTGGATTTTCTCTCTTCCCCAACAAGTTCAACCAGCCTGGCTTCGGGGTAGGGAGATGCTGGGGAATTCCCTGCCCCAGGGAGGGGAGAAACCCATGTGCGCTGGGGAGCGAATGCAGCACCCGTTACCCCAAATATCCCTGTCCTGTTCTGCAGGGGCATGGACCAAGCATTCCCTGAGGGTTTGCTGCTGGAGGAGGCTCTGGGGGTGCTCCTGGGGATTTGGCTCCACGCTCAGCCTCATCCGTGCACTCCAAAAATCCTTCCCTGTGGTTTGCACCCCCTGAAACTGGGCTGATTTCACACCCGTGGGTGCTCTCCAGCTGCGGTGCCCAGAGGCAGAGCCCGCTCTGGCCATTGCCAACTGTCAGCTGTGGTCTGGGGGCACCGTTTATGTGTTTCAGTGCCCCTGGCACCTCAGGCCACCCAAACTCTGTATTTCTAAAACCCCGGAGCAAGGAGAGACTCCTCTGCCTCCCCGCTGCTTTCTGGAGCTGCTTTCTCTACCCTTCAGCATTGCTTTGAAGAGCACAGAAGGGATCTGAAGGAAGGCAGGGAGTAAAAAAAAATTAAATTAAAAAGTCAAGCTTGAACCCTGCTGCTAGAGAAACATCTGTATCTATAAATACGCGCCGATGTGAGTGGGAACAGACTGTATCTCCAGCAGCTCCCTAAGGCAGCGGAGCCGCCTCGCCCCAGCTAACCTCCTTCCAACACATGCTCCTATAACACACATGGCTTTGCAGGCATTTTTTGGGGCTAAAAAGCCCCAAAACTGGTCTTTAAAAAAACCCAAAACACATAAATGAGTGTTGTTTTCTTGTTTGCAGCTCAATCACAGAGAGAGTGAGCCGTGGCCGTGAAGGATGTGACCGGTGCTCTGGGGTGCAGCAGGTCTGTCCTGCTGGTCCTCGCTGGGACATGATGTCCCCTGCTGTCACCCCTTCCAGTGACGTCCTCCATCCAGACTGGCACATGTGTGCTCAGAGAAACCCAGAGACTCGCTCCTTCACCACGCACAAACCTCCTGCAGCCACAGCAGCCCTAGGGCAGGGTGATGCTTACCCAGATGGGAAACTACTGAGCTCCTGGATGGACCCATCCCTGCCCTGAGGGTCTGCAGGAGCCCAGCACCAGCCCCAGGGGTGCAGGATGGGATGGTGGCTGGGGAAACTCAGGCCCCTGTGGGCTGGACCTCGTCCATGGACATAGGAGTGCTGAAGAAAGTGGAGTTCGATCTCTAGGTGCTGACCATCACCAGGGAGATGTCCTCCAGTGTCCAGCCAGGGATAGGATGGGATGTTGGAGGCCATCACCTGCATTGGTTGGGATTTCTAATCAGAAGTGCCCTAAGCGTGCGTTTCCCACATCTGGTACAGCTCACATCACACAACGCTCAGCTCTGAGCCCTTCCCAGACCTTTGTGTGACCTCCTGATGCCTGAGAGCCACAGTTGCTGGTGCAAGAAAGGGACAGAGACCTTTCCCTGCCATGAGAGTTGTTAAAGCCTCAGGTGAAAGAGGTCCCTGCAAGCTCTTGCTGCTGTGACAGGTTTCCACTGGTGAGAGACATACCACACTGAGGTTCTTCAGATCCCAAACTACACCTGATGCTGGGTCCAGAGATGTGGAGCCAGCTCTGAACACCCCAAAGTCTCGTCCAGACCACACAGAGTCAGCAAAGGGCTCACACAGGGCTCTCCAAAGCTCCTGCAGGCAACAGTCATGGAGTCATCCTATATCACTTAGCCCCCACAAAGTACAACCCATCCTCTGTCCCTCCTTGGTAGTAGGTGCCTGCATGCACCTCCACTTCAAGAAGTGACAGGGTGTCCCCACTCCCATCTCCAGCAAAACCACCCTCTTCCAGCTAAACCTTGTGGTCCCACTGCCTGTCCCAGGGCTGTCTGGCTCCCTGTGACACTGCACAGGGTGGCCCTGTCAGGCTGCTCCTGGGAGGATGTCTCTCCAAGCCACACAGCACTGCTGTTTTGCTTTTTTCCTAGGATCGTCTCTTATCTGTGCTTCGACGGGGACTATGAGACCCCCAAGCATCTCCTCAAACATTGGTCTGAGAGCAGCATCATTTGGCTCAAGAAAGTGTGGGCTGAGCTCCTCCAGCTCAGAAGATCCCAGGGGGCTGAGCAAGGAGTGGAAACATTTGCTCTGACAGATGCATGCACCTTTGGCTCTTTCAGCTGAGTCCCATTTCCACTTTTTTCTGGCTTATATCCTCCCAAAAAGCCAGCGAGGCAATGCGTCACGTCCTAGCCTTGCAAGGTCTCAGCTCGCTCCATGTCCTGGACAAACCCATCCCAGAGAGCCCCCTCCCACCCGTCCTGCTGTCACCCGTCACGTAGGGCCACCGCAGATGTGGCGTCACCCGCGTGGGAGGCGCTGGGGACCCTCGTGTTGGCGATGACGGCAGTGGCATGAGGAGCAGTGGCTGTCCTTACATCATCCCCCTCTGCGGAGTCTTCTTAGAAGCACCAGGGCACTTCTGTTTTAATTTTTTTCCTTTATTTTCTTTCTTTTATTTTCCCCATCTCCCTGTAACAACTGGGACTTTTCATAACGCGCCTCCCTCCCCCTCTTTTCCTCTCTGACTCACTCCCTTCTGCCCGCGCAGCCAGGGATGTGCAGCTCCCCACGTCCCGCAGCAGCGCTCTCCCTCCGGTCCACAGCAGTGACACCAACAACACAACCCAGGATGGACTGTCCCTGGGCGAGGGACTTAATGCAACAAAATGAACTTTTTCTTCCATTTTGTACTAATTATAGAAACAAATTGCTCATCTTGAAGATGGTCATCAGCAGAATTTCTCCTGCCCTGAAGTCAGAGGGGGCTTTCATAGAGCATTGATGCAGCTGGGAGATGAGGATGGGCTGGCCAAAGTCTGCATCCTTTCCCCACACTGGTGTCAGTGACCTGCAAAGCCTACAAAGTAAAAGCACCTGAAGGCTGCTCAACCTTTTCCAGTCCCCAGGGTCCTCCAGTCGCTGTTGCAGTGGTTCTACTGGGGCAAAACCACAGCAAACAAAATCCCTCCCAACCCCTTCCATCCACCTCCCCTTGGCTATAAAGGATGCAGCGGTCTCCAAACCCAGTTACTGACTCCCCTTGGAGCATTGCATCCCAACCTCACCTTTAATCCCAGTGCCCCGCACCCACTAGCACAAGTAAGGGGAGTTTATATCCCATTAAAGGGGATTAATGAGAAGTGGCTGCTGTTGCAGAGACAGCCAGGCCAGTGCTGGGGTTATAAACTGGTATTTGTGACACCCAAAACTGCACAGGACACTCCTTGCTGTGGTGCAGCTCACCCTGGAGCCACGGGGCTGCCCGACTGGGCTTTCAGCATTGAACACTCTTGAGTCCACTGCTCCACAGTGCTTCAGTCCCATCCTGGCCTCCAAACACAGGTGGGCTGTTAATAACCAACATCAGTAATAAATAAGGTCATATAACAACTAACAGGGCTGTTGCAGGAACACTCGTGCCAAATAACAGTCCGTGTTGTGCTCAGGTGAACACCTGCAGCACCATTGCTTTCTGCTGCTGCAAACAGCTTCCACGCTGAAAAATCAGATTCAAAGAGAATTTGTTGCAGTTTCACTAAGTTGGAGGAAATCTGGTTAAATAAACAAACAAAATGGCCTTTCAGCTGAAAGGAATCTCTCCATACGCAGAGCTCCTACCAGCCAGGCCTCCCAGCTCTCCCACTGAGGGAGCGAGGGGACCAGGTGCAGGCTGGTGGCATCTCCCCATCCCGCTGCTCTCCATCACCACAGGGACGTCCCAGAGTGGGAACACCCCAGGCTGCTCTGTGCTGCTCACACTTGCAATCAGATGCAATCTGAGCTTGCCCTTAATTAGCGCAATTCATTGCTTGGGCTGAGTAAGACAGTGCCACTAATCCATGTGAAGGAGCAGCTGGGCACACATGGCCTCTTGTCCTTCTCCTAAAAGCTGGTTACATCGCCCAGGGGCAGGGACCAATTTCTGCTCAGCTCTGTGCCTTTTCTGTGGTTTAGAGAAACACAGAATCATTTAGGTTGGAAAAGACCTTTAAGGTCATCGAGTTCAAACATAAACCTAACGCTGCCAAGTCCAGCATGACACCATGTCCCTAAGTGCCACATCGACACGTCTTTTCAGTACCTCCAGGGCTGGTTTTCAGGAGGTCAGGCAGGAGAATGGGCAGGGGGTACAAAGGCAGGAGGTGAAACAGGTCAGGCTGGAGGTTCACGTAACAGTACAAATGCATCCCAGTGCAATGCAGTGATGCTAAATGTGCAGAAGGTTTTGGGGCCAAATGTGTGTTACAGGAATGTGGTTTGATCCCTATGCGTTTGTGTCAGTAAATGTCCTTTTCTGCACTGAAGCCTTTGCTGGAGCTCTGGAGAGGATGAAGCTCCAGGCTGTGCTCTCGGATGTGCAGTGACGGCAGTGCCCGCTTCTACAAGATCACAGCCTGGATTTGCAGGGGGATTTAAGGGCTCAGCTCCCACTGCTCAGGCACTGAAGTGTCTTGAGGGGCTGGGCTGGAGGATTTACACACACTTTGCCACTGTTGTTTTGTTGCTTCTAGTGTGAACAGCTGGGTGGTGAGGAGGGACGAGGTCCCCCTTGAGCGATGCCCTGAGCCCTTGCATCATCAGCCATGCCCTTGGTCCCTGCTGGGTGCTGTGTGCTGTGACAAGAGCCCGGACCTGTCTGCTGCTGGTGCTGGCTTTGCATTGCTTTTCCTCATTGCCAGATTGCTTTGCCTCCTGGATTTTTGGTAGAGAGGGACACTTTGTGCCACATTGCTTTAAAAGAAGCTTCAAATACACATTTGTATGTGTGATCAAGACCATGAAAGTCCCAAATCTTTGCTGCCGGGCCTCAGCAGAGTGGATGCACGAGCGAGGTGTCACCCATGGAAATCAGTTGCTGCGGGAGCTGAGGTGCCAGGGGGGGTGACACATGGAGTGCCCCTGTCCCCTCTTCTTGTCCCCTGCTGCCAGCCCTGGGCAGGACACAGGCAGTAGAAGGAGCGCGGTGGGTGCTGGGATGGTGGGGGTTGCTGGGATGGTGGTGGAGTGCTGGGGTTGTGGAGGTTGCGTCCCCACCCACGTTGAACCATCTGGGACTGCAATGAGTGAGGCTCAGCTGACGGCGAGCAGCGCTTCCAGCGACCGTGGGCGCGGGGACCAGGGCGACAATGGCTCGTCTCTGCGGCCCCCGCTTCCAGTGATGCTGCTGGGGGTAGCTGGGGCTAGGGAATGAGGAGATGGAGTTTTTTCCAGGAGATAAGGGCTATGGAGGAAGTAAGGGAAGGTGCTTTATTAAACTGAGGGCTCCAGAAAGGGACCTGAATAGGGAA
>NW_010169965.1:13064-19675 GCF_000695765.1 Mesitornis unicolor
GAAAGAAATCTGCAGGGCTCCAGGGTGCCTGTCCCTGCGTCTCCCCAGGGATGACAGCTGCTCAGGCTGCCTCTCCCTTTCTCACAGTCTTGTGCTGCGGTTGTCATGAGGATATCAAAAATAAATGAGCAGCTCAGGCTCCCGCCTGGGGAGCTGCAGCCTCCGTGGTGAATGTGGCCGTGGTCGTGCTCTGTCCCTGCAGCTCCCCATGGTGCAGGAGCACCCGACGGCTCACTCCTGGGGCAGGCGGCTCTGCACCCGGAGCTGGTCCTGGATCATGCTCTGTGTCACATCAGGACCATAATCTAAGCCTGGAAAGGTCTTTTTCTGGCCTTCCCCCCAACCAAATAGCTGCATAAGCCCAGTTTCCTTATGAAAACCAACTGACAGAGCTGGTTGAAGAGAAACACCCGTGTTGCAGCCTGACATGGAAAAGGTGAAGATGGTTTAATGATGGTTCCCATTATTTGTTCCACGCTCTGCCTCGTGCATTGGTAACCAGGCATCTTCGGGGTGGGCACGTGCTTGTTAAGTTTTCCCTGTTTTTTATGAATTGAGCAGCTCAATCTGTGCTGAATTGCAGCTCTCCTTTCTCCTAAGTGGGTGCTAACCATAGTCTCAGTGAAGTAAATCTCAGAGAATCGTCCCCAGAAACAAACTCTTGGTGCTGAGACCATGGACAGAGACTGCCAGCTCCCAGCCTGAAATATTCCTGATGGGCAGAATTTTTGAAAGAGGGTGAGATTGACCTTCATGTAGCTTTGAAAAAATGATGCAAGCCAGCAGGCTGGATGTCTGGGTCTCATTTGCAAATGCAGCGAGGACTCAGTGCCCTGGGATGCTGTGAAAGGAGCATGGATGGGGCCATAGCAAAGCTGTTCCCCTTTCCAGGAACACTGAGCAGCCCTCAGCAGAAGTTCCTTGGCTGGGCTGCCCAGCCTGTGAGGACAAGGACAAGCAAGGTCTGGAGAGCAAAGGAGGCTGAGTGGAAAATGAGATGCAGGAGGGACTGGGAGGTGCGTGAGAAGCAGTCCTTAAGGATTCACGTAGTTGATAGTTGAGCTCATCAAACAAAGGGCTGCATTAAAAAAGACAGTGGAAAAGACCATAAAGACACCGCTTAGAAAAGCTTCGTAAAGGCCAAGTGTTGTTAAATGAGCTGAGGCAATATAGGAATTGCCCTTTCTTAGAATAATAAAGGGATTTTCTGTGTACGGGGACTATGGAAGCAGTGGGTTGGATCCAGCACGATGGGTCAGCCCAGCCCTGCTCTTCTCTAACACCAGCGCACAGCTCCTGGGGGGTGCCTTTATCAAACCTGGGGTGCAATTGAATGTGCCAGGCTTTCTTATGGGCAGCTCAGAGGTCTGCCTCAGCTTGCAATCAATAATTTCGGTGTTATGGCTTATTTTTACTTCCTAGGAAGTGTGGCTGCAAGATCTTCTTTGTTCACCATGTATTTTCATGTTCTAAAGAGCTTTGAATGTAAAATTTGAGGGTGAATCATATTTTTGCTTTAAATAAAACTCTTTCCATACTTAAGAATGTGTTTGTCATCGATTGTGTGACTTCTGTGATTGAGCAGTAGTTAGAAGACATGAAGCAGCCAATAATTATCCTCAAACTCCACCAAGGAGTGCTTTATTGAGGAAGACGTATAAAAAAAGGCAATGTTTGTGGAAAGAAAGAAGTTTTTGTTATTAAATCAGATTATATAGCTGGAAAATAAGGGCTAGCTTTTAACCACAAATGAAAATATGTCCATGGACAACAGCAAGTATGTCCATTTTTTCTCTATATGCTGTTTAATCTAATGATGGCTGTGACTCACCCCTGCAGATTTGCCATCCCCAGGCAGGCAGAGCTGTCACCGCACTGTCACACCGGGACAATAACAGCCGTGTTCTCATCTGCCAGGTGGATTAATTTGTTAAATGATTTTTTGGAGCAGGTCTGGACACAGGGGGAAAAAGCCCATTAGATTTCCTTGGGCATGTCCCACCTTCCTCTGGTGATTTTGGTGCTGACTCCTCAGGACGCTGTCCCAGGACACCAGGGAAGCGTGGGGTGGTCCCTGCAGCTGTGGCTCTGCTGGTGTGTCACACAACATTTGCTATGGTGTCCTTTTCTCCACTAAAAGTCACAATACCTTTTTAGGCAATAAAAAGCAGTTTTTTGGCCTTATAAGTCAGAAAACTTTCTGCACTTCTTGCCTATCGGATGCAGGGCTCTGCATTGCTAAGTCCAGGCTGCAAGAGCCAGCTCCAGGGAGCTTGGCACTGGGTATCTTGCCTACGAGACACCTGTCTGTGCAATGCTCTGATGGAGAGAACATGGTTTTTCATTCATCTTTCCATTTTATACTGCATATTTCCTTCTCTGAGGCAGTTATGCCATGCCCTTGGGCTATGCTTGGTCCTTGTCCATGGACCTGTGGAGAAGGAACAAGTCAAGACGGGAAGAAGGATTTTGGTGGCGCAGCCTCACGCAGTTTCGGGACCCGCTCCCAGATCAGAGGAGAGGGTCACAGCCTGAACCAGGAGCAGATTAAAACAATTTGCAGCTCCCCCTAAGTCCCTGGAGTCACTGGCACTGGATCCACAACTGCTTCAGGTTCTACGCAGAGATGGAGAAAAGCAGAAAACAAAGAAAATAGGGAGAAATGGCTAAAGGTGCCTTGTAAAGCTCTGACCTAAAACCAGATTTCTCTTCCTATTTCCTCCATCATCATTAGCAACATGGACACCCATGACCATTGCAGTGAGCTAGGGTCATGCTGACTCCCTGCACACAGTGTCTGGCTCTGTCCCAGCACCAGGAAAGGGGACGCATCCTGCCTGCTCCCTGGGCATTGGGATGAATGCTCAGATGTGCCGGGACACAAGTGCTCCATGGCTGAGGCATGATGTGCTGCTGCAGGACTAGTGCAGGGCTTGGCTGCATGAAGATGTGCCTGCAGGTGCATTTACTCACCCAGAGCTGAGCCACATTCACGATGCTTCACCTTGGGAAACTGAGGCATGCCCATGGTTTCCTATTGCCTCTACAGGGACCCAAACTGCCCTCTGCAGGCCTTGGCATCAGCCAGGTGGCTGATGAGGCAAATACTGTGTCCTACCACAGCTTATGGGACTGTAAGATGTGCAGTAACGTAAAACTACCCTGTATCCCTCCCCTCACGTCCCCAGATACATCAGTAATTTGCCCCCACTGTCTTGAAGCTGATGTCAAGGGTAGAGGACACACAACCATGGATGTTTAGCAGAGCCAAGAAAAGACTGATGTGTCTTTGAAAACTGACTGGAACATGAACTAAAATTACAGCAATGTATTGGGTGTAAGCCTGGTGGACAGCAGACTTGACAGAGCAGGGATTTACCATGGACACCTGTTGGGGAGCAGGGGAAGAGCAGCCTGGGGATCTCCTGACGTCTTGTACTGACAGATGGGAGATGCTCTGGCACGCTGGGGCCAGTTGTGTGAGCCAGGCCCTATTTGCACGGCTGTTGCTTGGGACAAGTTAAAAACAAACCCCAAGAAATCTGCTCTTGCAGATTGAGGGAACACAATGTTTGTATTGGAAACATCTGGAGAAGCGAACAAAGTCTGCGTTCTCTAGGGGTGGGGGGTGGCAGACAAAATCTATGCAAGGCTGCATTATGTTCCTGGGTAGAAGAGGTCATGGGGACCCTCTGGAGAAAGCAGAGACCCCCCAAAGAAAGAGTGACAGCAAACACTGGAGACTGCTGAGGTCTTGGCCTCTCCTGCTTCAGATGCTGAGGGAAGGCTCTGGACATTATTTAGGTGAAGACGAGGCCATGACAGGACCTAATGGCAGCCCACAACTCATTGAAGGGCAGATAGAAATGATGGATGATGGAGCCAAATTCTTGGTACTGATGGATGGTAAAACAAGGAGCAGAGGACCCATTCATGACTTGGGAGGAGCAGGAGGTTTTCACTGAGAGGGTGCTACAGTCCTGGGACAGACTGGTGGTGGCATCTTCATCCTTGGAGGTTCTCAAGGTTTGGCCAGACAAAGCCATGGCTGAGCTGCTCTAAGGATGGTAATAGTCCTGCTCTGATGGGAGATCTCCACTGCCCCTCCCAACCAAGGCCTCTGTGATCCTGCCAGGAGGAAACCCAGGGACCTGTCCCTTACCCAGTGGCAGTGCTGAAGGGACAACAGCCTGGTGTGTCTTGCTGTGAGGTGCTGACATGGACCATGGCAAAAGCTGCTCAAATTCTCCAGTCTGAGCTATGCCTGTTAAAAAAGCAGGGATCACCTGGACCCCTTGGGTTGGGGAGGAGGCTGAAGGCTGTCATGGCAGGGGCCATCAGTGCAGCCTCAGAGGCTGAGGAGAGACGTGCTGGGGCTGGTGGGGTTGGCCAGAGCATGCTGTGATGTGTAATGTCCTGGGGATAGCGTTGTGCAGGAACTTTTTTCTCTGCTTCGTTGGACTGAACTGCTCTGCGCTTTCTGTATTTCAAAGCGAAGATCTTTGCTTTGCATTTTAAAAGACTTTTTTTTTTCATTTTTCCTTTCAGCTAATTTAAAAGCCTTTCAGTCACCTTGGGGAGCTCTTGATACGAAATGGTCTAGACAGAGCCCTTGCAAAGACTTCCCCTTCCCACCACCGCAGCACACAGCAGAAGGTGTAGTAAGGAGAGGGAAGGAGGTGACTCCCACCTTGGAGTGTCTCTTGGTGCCTCCACATCCACCAAGAGGTGAGCAGAACCTCTCTGGGTCCAGGAAGACGTTGCACCCTGGCGTGATGCTTGCTGCACTTGTCCTCCCGATGTGGTGGAGCACAGGCTCCTGCACAGCCCTGCGTACTTGGGCTCCTGGGCTGTTTTCTGGGTGGCAAATTTCATTATGGAGAGTTTATAATTTGAGCAGATCTTTTCCCTGCTGAGGAGTGTTGGGCAGAAGGTAAGGAGGAGCTGTACCACAGGGGACTGTGCAGTCACTTGTATAAACACACCCATAAATATATATATATATACACACAAAGATATATATGGATATGCATAGAGTTGTATAAGTATATAAAGCAATTAGTCTGCTCAGTAAGAGCACACTTCACCAGGAACTTTCTTCCAGCAGCCTCAAACCTGGACATTGGTGAGCACTCAGTGACCCACCCCTGTGTCGCTCCGTGCAGTCAGGGTGGTGGATATGGGGAAGGCCTACAGACGGGGAGGGGGGCACAAGCAAGGGCCCGGTCTGGTGCATTTTTGGGAGCTGGCAGGACTCAGGAAGGTGATGCTGTGGTTGACCTCTGGAACAAGACACATTGAGACAGATGTTTGTGTTGTCCATGGTTCCTCCCAGGGCCGTGTGTGTCCTTTCCACTTCTCCTCCCTTCCAAGCTATGGTGCTGTGCAAGGAAATGTCCTTTTCACCTCTCATCTCCATGACTCCCAAGCTCTCCAGACATCCCTCCCTGGCCTTCACGTATCCCTTGCCAGCTTTCTGGGGAGGGTGATGCCTGGGTTGTCCCAGCCGTAGCACAGCTGGATCCAAGGACAGGAAGAACAAGCCCAATGCTTGTCTGTCTACCAGCAAAAATGAACCCATTGTTCCACAGACAATTTTGGGAAGCCGTTCTGGAGTCTCCACTGTTGTTCGATGGTGACAAAAGGCTTTGGAGTCTGAGGGAAGATGGGAGGCTCATGACTGGAGGTTGTCTGCATCCAAGCAGAGGAATTTTCTCCTCCCTGCCTGGCATCACTCTGCTCACAGTTTGGGCAATAGGTTGGATTTGGGACCATCCAGAGCCCTGCCCCTGTCCCTGCCCTCACCCCTACCTGCCTCTGCCCAAGGCATAGATGAAGGTTGTCGACCTTCACAGGGTTAAAAACCACCCCCTCATCCCTCATCCTCCTCCTTGGTCCTTCTGCCTGTGACTACAGCGTGACCGAAGTGTCACCCTCATATCTCCCCAGGAGGCTGCCATGCCCCATACAATGCCTAATTAGTCCTTGCAAACAGGATCCTAATTTCCCTCCAGTTTACTCTGGCTTTTGTCACTGACATGCTTTTAAACTATTAATGACTCCCATTTGGGGTTATTCTTGGCTCTTGGGCTGTCAGTGAGCGACCAGACCTCAGAGGCAGCTGTGCCAACACCACGCCATCGCCAGAGAGGAAATGAAGCAGAACCCACTGTTTTTAACAACTTACTTGAAAAGCAGTTGCTTCACCCCATAATACTCTTCTTCCAGGTTTTTGTACCCCTTGAGAGACTCTTCTGCCCTGCTGTGGGGTAACCACCAACCTGGGGACAGCCCAAGTCCCTTAATTCCCTGGCCAGACCTGGAAAAACCCCCAATCTCTACCAGCAATATACCTTTCGACCTGACCTAAATCAGATTGTTCTGGGAGGAAAAAAGGGTTTCTTTTGAGTATTTCTCTGTAAACTTTCTCCCTTAAAGGCTCTTCTCTGAACCACTCACGGTGCAAGGAATTTGTGGAGTCCCCGGTCCCCTGCCCTGAACTGAGCTGTCACAGTGCAGCAAGTCGGAGGTCACAGGGCCACCCAGCACCTTTGCAAACATTTTGTCTTCGTGCCCCAAAACAGAGAAAATCTTTCCAGATAAGTATCTTT
>NW_010169965.1:19686-25386 GCF_000695765.1 Mesitornis unicolor
GCAGGAACCAGTGGGTGGGTGGGAACGATTCCTCCCTGCTGTGGCTCAGACCAGCAGAGACTGTTCCTGTGCAGTAAATGAGGAGAAATCAGGCATATGAGTGATTTGCTTGTCCTCACTGTCCCCTGTTAGTGTCCCCAGAATATCACGTTTCCATGTGACAGAAAACAGCCTGGGAGATGCAGGGAGCAGGAGGGGACTGGGTTTGTTCAGTTCCTATGCACGTGATTTTGCCCTGGCAAGTGCCACAGGCACCCTCGTTTTTGTCACTCCGGGCCCAATTTTCCCTGTGGAAGGGACAAGGAAGAAAGCACGCAGCTATTTTGCCAGATGAACCAAAAACTTGACATCTCTCTATACTGTCTGTCTCCATATATATCTTTCTCTCCTCATACTGATCTACCCACATGCAATCTGCCACTCCGTGAGCTATCTGGGTTTCCATGAAGTCCCTGGGGCGGTGGGGAGGGAGCTGTTCCAGTTTATGAGAGCACCGAGAGCCTCTTTTATAGCTGGGTTAAAATCTCTGCTGCTCCTTTTCCCTTCCCAACTCCCCACTTCCTCCAGGGACATTGGGGGAATCTTTCCAGCCAGTGAGGAATTTTCCACCTAAACACTTTTCTGACCTAAAATCACTTCTTATCTTTCCAGCAGAAAACACTACTTCCATAGAAAACGTCTTCTCGCTCAACAAATAAAAAAGGGGCTTTATCCTGCTCACTGAGCACCAATGAATATTTTTAATCAAAAATTTATTGGGCTTTTTTTTGCAAATAAGCTTCCCCATTATCTGTCCCGGGGGGCCCATCCCCAGAGTTTCCAAACCCCCCAGATGAAGGCTGGGAGCCAGCAGCACATCAGCTTCCTGCAGAGCTGCTCAACTTCTTCAAACCACCACGACTGCGAAGGGAAGCCAAGGAACCCACCGGCCCCAGCCAGCAAGACTTGGCTGCCAGTGACGGTTGGATGCTGAACACACTTCTGACGGTGCTGCTGGCAGCACTGCTGCCCTGGGCTTTGAGGACCCATCCTTGGAAATGCTCTCGTTGCTTAATAGCAAACATGTGGGCATCTCGGCCTTTTCCCCTTCCAGCACAGGGTGCAGAGAGGAGGTAGAGGGCAGTGATGCTTCATCTCTCTCCTCTTCTAGAGCAGCTCATTGGGGCAGGCAGGGCCGACCGTCCTCGCACAGGGCTTGGCAACAGATCCTGGCCTGGCTTCAGCGCTAAGCTGGCAGTGAAGGAGCCTCTTCCAGGCCAAACCAAGGGAGGGCTGGTGTCTCGTTGCGGTGCTGAGGGCTACCATCAATGTAGGAGATAAACCTGGAGGAGGAAACCTCAGGAGCCTTCCCTTGGCCTTTGCTCCTCTGCTGTGCCTGCCTTCGGGCGCCTCTTGTGCCCCTGGCCCTAGAGGGTCTCCTGGGGCCAGGAGGGGTTTCTCTTGCACATGGATATCTGCAACTGCATTTTTCTATGGATAGAAATTTCATTTTTCCATGGATATCTGCTCCTTCAGTGCCTGCTTGCATTGCCTCATTTTTGCCCACAATTACAAGGACTGGAAGGTTTCCAAGATGACTGTTCCTATCCTAACAAGTGCCTTGAAAAAACCCCTGAGAAGCTACCATGGGGCTTGTGTAGCAATGGGAGACATCCAAGGAAGGTGGCCGAGGCACGAAACCTGGCCACTGCTTTAACAGCACAAGCCCTGGCAGCATTCATGGGTTGTTTTCTGTGGATGCGTCAGAGAAGTTCACATTGCTCAAACTTTCCAATGTGGTATGATGGCAGGGACCATTTCTAACATGTTTTGTCCAATCCTTTCCTCATGCTGACTGTCCCCAGCCTCATTTGCTTGGCTGGTGAATCCCAGCATAAGCACAGCAGGGCTAAGGCTGTTTTCCTAACACACCACCTGTGACACACTTTATAGAAGCATTTATTGACAATGTTTGAAGGAGAAAAGGTATAAGTGAGTTTCAGAGGTGAATTTACAGAGAGGAACCTGACTATGGAAATGGGAGAGATGAGTGCACCCCACAGACGGATGCATGGGGAAAAGCATGGAGAGACTGGGGATTTTTACAGGTAGGTTTTTTACTTTGAAAGCAGCTTTAGCAAAAACAGAGATGACCCTGACCTCAGCTGGGAGCTGTAGTGGATCAGGGCATTCAGATCATGGTGCTACCAAACTCTGAGCTGACGTGAAGCAGCAGCTCCTTGCACCTTAGTGCTGGTCTGTGCTGACAGGCATTCATAACTGAGAATATCTGGAAAAATGGTTTCCCTTACCTGCCGCATTTATGTGGTAATTGGGGTTAGTTTCCATGACATTCAAATCCCTGATTATCCCTTTTCTCAGGGCAGCACTCAGGAAGGGAGAAAGCCAAGGCTGTAAGTGATTTGGACTTGGTGAATCACAGGGAGATTGTGGCTTTGGTCCTGAATGAACCGAGAAGGACTGGAATTTACCGGGCTGTGGCAGGCAGGTCAGGCATTTCACTTTGGAAAGCCCAGGAGTCCTACAGCAGAGCTGTATGAGCACATGTGGCACTAGGGACACTAAACTAGTGGTGGAGTTGGCAGTGGTTAACAGTTGGACTCTATGATCTTAAAGGTCTTTTCCAACCAAAGTAATTCAAAGTGCTGCAGAGCATCTGTGGGAGATGAGAGGGATGCCCAGCCATCAGTGAAGAGAGTGGCTTAGTGTCGCAGGGGTTTCAATGGTACCAACGTGGAAGCTGGAGGCTTCCCCAGAGCATGAAGTTTTGTTGGTTTCCCTTTGCATGCACAAACACAGAAGTAACAAGACTTGGGAGCTTAAATAAGAATAGGTTTTTGAAAATAATTTTTCTCTCCTGATATATAGGGGCTCTTGAGAGGTGTCTCAGTTGCCCTGTCCAATCTGAGCACCTGTAGACACCAGGGACAGCAGTGATTGACTTCAACACTTCAGAGCCTGCCCCCTTGGACCCATGCTCCAAGGTCCAGTAGGGCCTTGAGCTCTGTAACCCCTCCTAGCACCACATCAGGTGTCTACGGTCTCTTTTTGCATTTTATCCTTAAAAACATCCATTGCCCACCTGTAAGATTCACCACTTCATGCATCTTGTCTAAATAGGCTGCTGGGTCCATCTTCTGCTGCCATCTTGGCATCCCAAGCTTGTATTACACCTCTGGACAAGGGATTATAGCAATCATACGATCAGAGGAGTCTATATATGAGCAGAGAAGACAGCTAAGCCCATGCTCAAACATCTGCAGAACACACTGACCATATCTTACAGGAATATAATATGGGACTGATTATTTGATTGGAAGCACAGAGATAATATTTTTAAAGGGTTATAAAATCTGACCTGAATTGCTTTTTGATTATTATTGCAAGTGGATTTAAGCTTGGAGTTACTGATATAAAAACATAAGTAACATAATTAGTAACAAACATCAGTGTGGTGAGGTTTCTTTTATTACTTCTTAATTTGAAACAGAAACTGTTTGTGGTATCTTCTGGGATAAAAAAAATACACAGAACGTCTGTTCCAGACGGTTTGAGACGAATATGCTGGATCTGATGAAAATGAAGGAACAGACTCCAAGGCCTGAAGTTTGTTGATTTCTCTGCTGCTGTTATTTCCAGTTAAAGTGTCATCTCACTTGAATTTTCTATCAAAACTTTTTTAGACGGATTTGGAAACGTGTGAAGCTCAGTCCCATCAGGATCTGTCTTGCACAGCACGTTCCATGTAAGGTAGCAAAACCCAGCAGTGTGAGCGCACGTCTCACAGCTTTTCCTGAGACAGCTGCTGGAAATGGGTACTTTTCACATTTTTTTTTTAACTGATAAAGTGGCCATCCCAAAACTGATAGAAAGGCAACCCCAAATTCAGCACACCAACACATATTCCTCTGGATGACCCCAGCCCTTCCTCACCACAGCTGGCTGGTTGTTGTAATGGCATTGGGTTGAGACGACCCCACATCCTTAAAGGAAGAATCCCATCTTTAAAGGGATTCCCATATCCCATGACGTCTGCAGGGAGATTCATTTGCCCTAAATTGGTGCCTAAAAATTAGACTACCAAAAGTGAACCAGTCCCCTTGTGTTTCTCTGAAGGCAATGGAGCTCCTTTAAGGAGTAATTTACCTACTCATGGTGGCCTTCTAAGGCAGGGCAGATCACTCCTCATCTGGAGGTGCCTGCTGGTCTCTACGTGCTCTTTGAGAAGTTTAAGGTGACATTTAAAGCTCAAAGCTAGGTCAGAGGATGCTCACTTTCAGGGTTTCTCAGTTACAGGATTTAGCCCAAGAATCCTGAGTTTTCGGCCTCTGTTGTCTCAGTGACCCAAGGAGAGGGAAGGAGGAGCAGAGAGCTAGCAGTGTCCAGAGTGTCCTGAGAAACATCCATATCAGCAAGCTGAAAATGGCTCTAGAGAAGATACTGGAGCTGATGAGCTCTTTGGATGATTATAGACAGACTAGTGCAGTGCATCTGCTGTGTGATGTACCAAGTGTGGGCAGATGCAGGAGAGCTGGCAGGATGAGGAGCAGCAGTTTCCTGGAGGACATTTCCTCGGGAGAGTCAAGGGAACAAGTGCTTGGAATAAAACCCTGGTGCTCAGTGAAGCCAGGCTGAACCTTTTTGATAAGGATGTCTTTCATGGGTCAAGCCAGTGGAAGACTGCACACTGGACAAATAAATGGTCTGTGCAATGGGAGGCAGCATGGACAATAAAGAACACAGCAGGAGGAGAGAGGAACCAGTGTTGGACAAGATCATCAGAGCAAAACTCACCTAAAAAAATGCAGCAAATGAGCATATTCCAGTATTGTGAGCTGAAGACAGCCCCCATGAAGACATGAAAGACCTTGGTCAACTGCTATCTGTTACAGGGAAAAGCAGCAAGACCTGGAGGCAGTGAGGAAGTGGATGCTACAGCTGGAAGTGGTCACCTGAAGGAGGAACGTCTTGGAGTTTTGTGCTCACAGCAGTTTTGCAAGTTAGCAAAAGTATTCAGAATCTGCGAGACACTTCAGGACAGCAGCGAGGATTATGGATGCAGCTTTATTTGCAGGTCTAGCAGGGCACTTTCACTTCAGTAATGCTGATTTCTCTACTGCTTACCAGCACCCAGAGGATGTAATGTGTCAAACTGAAGGTGTTTGTAGATAAGAGATAACAACTGTTGAAGAATTGAATTAAATGTCCTTAGAAAGTGTTAGCTGAGATGCAGAAGCAAAACATCTGTAACTGCAACACCTGAGAAGCAGAGTGTGAACTTGGGGCGTGCAGCAGAGTGATAAATATCTTGCTGTTTCACCCAGCAACAGATCCTAGAGGTAAATTGTCACTGGGCCAGGGAGAAGGAAGCAACCCTTGGAGCCATAAGAAAACATGTGGGCAGGTTTCAAGAAGCACATATGGTCTTGCCAGTCCTTTAATCTGCGTTTTCAATGCATGTGCTAACAGTTACATTTCCAGTTATGCCTTCATTTAAACCTTTTATTTTGACTCAGGTGCTTGGATCATAGCTGTCAGCTCAGGCAGAGGGAATGGGGCATTGGAAAAGTCTCAATGTTTGCACCAGCACTGCTGGCTCACCCCATCCTGATCATGTTGGTCATGGAAACTGTCCTCCATACACAGGCAAACACATGCAAAATCACATATAGTTTCTCAGAAGTGGCTGGAGAACCAGCA
>NW_010169965.1:25417-36430 GCF_000695765.1 Mesitornis unicolor
TTCTGAGCTCCCCATTGCCAGGTGCAGACTTGTAATGGATGGCATGGGATGCTGTGGTTGGCATGCACTGTGATACGGGACATACTGGGTCCATCTGGAGCCCAAACACATGCTACAGACCCAAGGCCGCATCTCTGGGGCTGTGTGAGGCTGCAGGGCTTGTGAGGATGACCCAGGCCATAAATCAAACAAGTGGCCTCCACCAGGGTTGTGACAATGACTGGAGGGACGATGGAGATCCTGAGTGGCTGGAGCTCCTTTGGGTGCCTGGGATTTGGGGTGCCCTTGGCAGTCGCACTGCAGATCTGCCCACACTGCTGAAGACATCTCCAGACACCCCTGTGATGCTGAATTCCTGCCTGTCCAAAGGGATCTGGCACAACAGACCCAGACAGGGTCATTTACCTTTTCTTCTCAAATGGAAGTAGAAAGACAAACATGTTATTTCACTTATTTCCAGGCAGTCCAAATCAGGCTGTTATAGCAATTTTGAGACAACCATCCTCCCAGGTGATCCTCAGCCTCACAGTCTTGGCCTATACTCCTCAAGGGAGCTGGCAAGGAAGCTTCCACATGCACAAAGACAGCAAAGCTAACAGCAGTTTTTAACTTCTCTGCTGAAAATTCAACTCTACAAGGAAACTAACTTTGCAGACTACTAGGGAAGACAGCACAGAACAAACTTGACTGCTGTTAGTGTGGCACATCAGCTCTGTGCTGTGCCTACATGAACAATACACTGGCTTTGGGCAGATGGGTGAGCAGCGTGAGATCCTGCCCATAGCCAAAGTCTTGTGAGCAACGTGACGCTCGTCTTAGCTGGAATTGCAAAACCTGCTATAGCTGGAGAAGTGGAGGCCCATGGTGTCCCAGCTTCGGATGTCTAGTCCCAGCTTGCTCAGGTGTTGTGAGATTGATGTATTAAATGTGAGTGTTGTTTGCAGAGTGCAGATTTGGAAAGGAAATATTGGAAAAGCTAAACCCAAGACTGTCAAGAGAGAAGTGGTTTCCTTTCCCTTTTTCTATTCATCACACCTGCCAAACACTAAAGGCAACCCCAGGAGAACATCCTGCTTTTACTTACGGAAAAAGGTTTCAGGTTTGTAAGAGATCTCCACTTGCTGCCAGAGGAAACAATTCAGTGAGATGACTTTTACTTTCCAGAGGTGTGAGCTGTGTGGCACACTGCCCCTTCACTCTGGCCATATCGGAGCAGTGCCTGCAGGAAGGCTCAGCTTGCACGGTGCTGGAGGATGGATGATTTGGGAGGCAGCCCTGAGCCCTAGGAGATGGTTGGTTTGTAAATGGGTCCTTCCTGATCCACATCGTGTGGTCCATGGGAAGAGCAGATAACCAGTGACTCCCATGGTCCTGTGTTTCTGAGCATGTCCTGGCCAGTTCCCAGTTTGACACCTGTGTACAGCTATGCCTGTGTCTGCTCCAGCCTCTGGGATGGCCTCAGCCTGTGCTCTTGTCTACTGAATCAGCCTTGGAGAAGAGGTTTTCTCTTGTCCTCTCTTTGAGTCTCTCATCCGCAGAGCCTGTAAGTCCACCGGGATGGAGCATTTCTCACTCTGTGCACACAGTGCCCATCAGGACAGAGCTCCCATATTTGCTGGGGCTTCCAGATGCTCCTGTAATTAGGCAGATCTTAAGAAAGCTGTGAAGTGGAGTCCATGCCATGGAATAACTCCCTCAGGACTGACTGGCGAGCAGAGAAATCACCATTGTGCAATGTCTCCTCAGCCCTCCCCAGGCAGAAGGTGGACTCGGAGATCAGACTCTGGGGTACACAGCTTCTGCTTCTGACACTGATACTGATCAATGACAGAGCCAGTGACCCATGTGGAGCTGAGTCCTTGTTCCTCACAATCTCCAGGTCGACCCTGAATATTTTTCTGGTTGAGATGCTTTTGTCAAATGAAGGTAACTCAATGAAATTTTATAGCCTCTGTTTTTTGCCTGAGGCCAGATGAGATGAGCGAATGGTCTTCTCTGGCCCTGAAGTTCACACATCCAGGGTGGTATCATGCACAGCATCCAGCACCACAGGGGATGGAGATGCAGACACCAGCTGTCCAGTGTTGTGTCTAGAGAGAGCCACTTTGGACATGATCATCCCATGTTACGCATCTGGAGGTAAAGTTGCCTTTTCATTCGTGGATAACCAGAAAGCAGTGCTGGTCATCGTCTTGGCCAGCCCCGCTCAGCCAGTGGTGTTTGACCCTGATTTCCGCTGACAAGGAATTTCAAAGGCTGGATCCATGCTGTGTGCAGAATTATTTCCTGATACTTACTCTAAGTTTACTGGCAGTTAACTGCCACTGCCAGACGTGATGATAAGGGGAATTTGGAAATGATCCTCAGAAAACAGCCTTTTGCACTTTGTGTTTAACCACACAAGCAGAGATCCTTTGGATGGGCAGCAGTGTGCCCTCAGGATGGCCATGCAGAGCCTCTCCGCTCTCCAGACGCTGACAACAGGATCTATCTCTGCAAACCCAAATTAACCCTACAGAAATTGTTGGGTTTGTGGAGTGACATCGCTGTGAGGTACAGGTCAGATCCTGCATCAGCAGAAATCTTTACCTCTGCAACTCCCTCTTTGTCCTTACTCCTAATAACTTCCATAGGGTATCCCCACTGGCATCTCTCCCTCTTGGAGCTCCTCTAGCTGAGGAGCAGGAATTGCCTCCAAAGTCACAAGTGGTCCTGTTGCCAGGTTTCTGCCTCTGTCACAGGATGGACCATGTCATGGGCAGTTCTCACCTCGTGAGCGAGAGGGAGAAACGAGCCCTTGTTTTTTTGTAAATATGAATTTTTACAGAAATATGCCTCTCCTTCAAGTGTTTATTTTCATGACCCAGTGGGTCAAACAGCCTGAAAGTACGGAGATGTTTTCTCAGTAGGCTTCGATTTGAAGCCATCCAAGAATGCCAGGAATCTTGCGCAGAGTCGAGTTCGATGTCTCGGTCCCGGGCTAACAATGCAGGACACAGCCGAAGGTCTGGTGAAGCATCCACCCTCCACATCTGTTTGGTTTTAATTGGAGATTTATTATGAACAAAAGCAGCTCTTGGAAGAGTTACTCTTCTCTGACATGCCTGCCTGGCCTGTTGGACCAGATGGACAGAAATAGTTTCACATATTAGTCAAATTCTGGATGGCTACTCACCATAAACTATGGGCAGGCATGAGCAGAATGGACACTATATTGTCATTGATTTATAGACAACCACAGAAAATAAATTCTAGCCTTGTATGGAGATGTTAGCCACTTAAGTTTCAGTATTGATCTCCAAGCCAACAGACTGAAACTCCAGGTTTTCGTAGCCCCAAAGCCAGTAGCAGTAAAAGTTTATATTATCCCTGGTGAATTTGTGCTGCACATTGAATTGGAAAACTGATCTGAGGAGCAGAATAACAGATTAAATTGTTACACTGGAAACGAGGGGATATATTTCCTAGGCTGCAGGGCTTTGCTTCTTACTACCTGCTTTTGAACAATAAATATTTAACAAGGCAAATTTATCCTTCTGCACTCATAATTAAGGGGAGATAAATTGCATTCCTAATTATTCCTAGCAAAAGGAAAAGCAATTTCCTCCAAGATCAGTGAGAATTCCCATGTCTCCTCAAGTGAAATAAGAGCATGTAATGAATTGGTGAGGTACTGATCTAAACCGAAAGATGACATTTAGCATCTGATGGAAAATTAAAGGCAGTGCTCATGTGTACTGCACAGCCTTACCCAGGGACAGGGAGTTAACAGAAGAGATTTCTGGGCTCCATCACCAACTTACTAACGCACTATGGGAAACTCTCCAGCTCTGGGCCTCAGTTTCCCATTTATAATATGAGGATAATATTGGCCAGAGCTCACAAGGACTTTGTTGCTGGAACATTATTTAATGCCAAGATACGGATTGCAACATCTCATGGAAAAAAATACTTTCAGAGCATATTTGTTGTTGGAAAACATTAATATTTGAGTTTGGAATTTTCAAATAGTGCTTCATGTTTTATGAGAATTATTCCCCATAGTTTTTTTTATTACTTCTAAGAGTTTTTCCTAACACGTCTCAACTGTTAAGTGGTTTATCAACTTGCCATAGTGGATAGCTAACGAAGTAAAATGCAGTTTGGCAGCACACAGGCACCAAATCACAGAAGCGGCATCTGGCCCCTCTCCTGACATGGTGCTCCATTCCTGTAGGACCTTTCAGGTACTGGAAGGCTGCTATGAGGTCTCCCTAGAGAGTTCTCCAGTCTGAGAAGGTGCTTCAAGGTGAGATTGCTTCAAGGTAGTTTGCTTTCTGCAGCAGCTTCTCTGCCCCACTCCCACTTCCCGTGCCGTGGCTCCCATTCCTAGAGCTTCTCCCAGTGCATTTTTTGTCTCTCCTGCCCCTTTACGCAGCTGATTCTGGGCATCCTGTGAAGCTCTGGGTTGTCTGTTCCCCCCCCACCAGTTCCCTGACCATCCCCTGCTCCTGCCCCAATTGCAAACCCCATTGGCTTTTCCTATATCTTTAGCTCTGTTCCCAGTTTCCATGCTCCAGCATATGCACACCCCTGGCTCTTATCTTCTCTGGATCTGACTTGAAGAAGTTTTCACCTGCAGGATCTCAAACTGGTGAATCTTTGCCAGCAGGAGGAAGCCAGGGCTTTGCTGTTGGCTGCAGCTTCAGAAAGTGCCACTGGAGCAGAGAGATGCAAACACAGAAGGTCCTGCTCACACATGGACTGGCCATGGCCCATGCAGTTGGAGCTATAGAGTCTGTATCCCTACAATGTATGGATGAGGTTTGATGTTAAAACACAAATCAACATCAGTATGGGCTGCAGGCAGTCTGCTCACCCCCTCCAAACCCTGGCAGCACAAGTGTGCACCTTCCGTGCGTTGCTCTGGTCATGGACCACTGTGCTGCAGGTCAGCTTAGGTCCCTGAGACAGCGATGGACAATCCCCAGCCCTAGGACGGCTGAGCCCAGGATAGTAGGAGTGAGCCCCCCATGGTGGGGATGACCTCAGCATGAAAAGTCTCTTCTTCCACGTAAATAGCAACAGGACAAGAGGAAATGGCCTCAAGTTGTGCCAGGGGAGGGTTAGATTGGATATGGGGAAAAATTTCTTTACTGAAAGAGTGGTTAAGCACTGGAAGGGGCTGTCCAGGGAGGTGGTGGAGTCCCCATCCCTGGAGGGGTTCAAGAAGTGGTGAATGTGACACCTGGGACATGGTTTAGTGGCCATGGTGGGGTTGGGTTGATGGTTGGACTGGATGAGCTTAGAGGTCTCTTCCAACCTTAATGACTCTGTGATTCTGAGAGCTCAGCATGGTGGGGATGAACTCAGCATGGTGGGGGTGTGAGTTGAGGCCATGGGCAGGCCAGGGAGGTGACAGGGACACATGGTCAGGACATGGTGTACAGAAAGGTCTCTCTCTGCCAGCATCATCCTACCAATTCAGTTGATTAAACAAAACTGCACCAAGGTGCTTTGCAGCCCTTGCAGCAATTTTTTTGTTGTACAAATGGTAACAAATTTCACCCAGAAATCGTGCTGTAGGGCCCTGCTGTGAAGCATGAGGAGGTCACAACTTTTTGAACAAAAGTTGGCCAGAATTAGCAGACTGGGAGAAAACAAGATGTTTTTTCCTCTAACTTTGTTCTTAGAAACTGCTGAATTGCTTTGGCTGAAGCTCACTCCTTCCTCTTGCCCCTTAAAAAGAAAATCAGCCTGAGGTGGATGCTCCATTACAGAAAATTTCAGCACTAATGATTTAAATTAAAATTATGACTCCAAGCAGAGTCTTATGAGGGGAGTTTCAGACAGCCTTAAGAGGCAATGATGCTATAGATGGGGCTAGTGAATCAGTCCTCATTACTGGATAATATTAATAGGCCTCTTTGCACAATTATGTCCAGAAACAGCAATTAAAGTATAAATCAGAACGGGTGTAAACTCTGGGCCAGATCCTCAGCCAGTGCTAATTGGTGCAGTACACAGAAACCAACTGGCACAAGCAGATTTGCGGCAGCTCAGGACTGCTACGAGGAATCAGTGATTTCCTGACACCCTCCTCTTGCATTTATCATTTTTTAATCCTGAAGAGCCAACAGCACAATTGGTTTAACCCTAACCACAGACACAGAAGAATCTCTAACCCACCAAAAAACAAAAATAAGGCCGTCCTGGGATAATTGCTGATTTATTCTAGTTTACTAGGGTTTTTTTAAAATAACTTTTAAAATATAATTGTAAGAATTATGATTATATATATCCTCCATGACCTTTTCTCTCCCTTGTATCCTTTGACGAAGAAAAAGAATGCAATGTTACACAGTTTAAAAATAAGATTTTTGGTTTGGTTTAAGAACAAACATAAAGTCCTGGCTATGGCCTGTGTAGCCCTGGGAAGCAAAGGACTTCACTTGCTTCATGTGTGGCGAGGCAGGTGAGAAGTATCCCATCCAAAAGTGAACATTTCACTGTGTTTTAGGGATGGTACCTGCTTCTTTCTAAACCCTTTCCTGAGCACATATGAGCAGAAAGAAGAGCAAAACCAGCAGGTATGGCTGTTTTTCTTCTCCTTTTGCTTTCTTCAGGTCCAAAAGCTACATCTGTATTTAATCCATGGCCAGAAGACAAACAATTTGGGAATTTTTAGGAAGGAGTTTTTCTTACTTTGTGCCACTTTCTTAGCAGGTGTTAGATAACAATGTCATGTCATTGGCAAATTTATGTGACAGTCTTGGCAGCTGGGAAGTTAAATGGCCCTGAAAGTGCCTTAAGAAAATAGTTTTTTGCCATCAAAACTGGATTACATGAAAACGAGCATTTTTTTGCATCTTCTGAAGACGATGACAAACAAGCACTGGGGAATTGAAGGGGAGAAGGAACGTTTAAAATACATATCTTGAAGTTGACATCTGGATTTGGAGACACCTGCATCCATTTATCTACACACAGCCACCGTCTTGGCCTACACGTGAAGCTGTGGGCCATGAACTGCACTGCTTCATCTCAGAGCCCAGGAAATTGGGCAAAGGAGGTAGAGCTGATGCTGAAATGCATCATGGAGTTTGCATGCTCACATGCACTGCCCTGGAGCCAGTGAGCCACTGAATCACAGAATCGTTAAGGTTGGAAGAGATCTCCGAGATCATCCAGTCCAACCATCAACCCAACCCCACCATGCCCACTAAACCATGTCCCCAAGTGCCACATCCAGGTGCTTCTTGAACCCCTCCAGGGATGGGGACTCCACCACTGCCCTGGGCAGCCCCTGCCAGTGCTTGACCACTCTTTCAGTCAATAAATTTTTCCTAATATTCAATCTAACCCTCCCCTGGTCCAACTTGAGGTCATTGAATCACTGCAACAAAGCCCATTGCATCCCCAACTTGCAAATACCTCCAGGAGGTTGATTCTGGGGTAACACCCTTCTGAACTGTTCAGCAACAATCTCTGATCTCCAGGTGTGCATTCATCAATTCTTCTTGTTCAATGAGTGAATAATGAGTTGTGGACAGCCTGGTAGACCCGTCTGTGAGGGGCGAGGTGCCCCTTGAAGCTCATGTGCTTGGTTGACTTGCAGGGACATCAGCTGTCAGGGGACAGTTGAGGACCTGCAGCTCTGTATCCCCATGGGATGGCTCTGATTGATGCCCCAGTCAAAATTAAACCCCTGCCTCCACCCTACAGGCTGCAGGCTAGGGAGAGGTAGGAGCCAGCGGTGCTCACAGGGATGGAGCTGGAGGAAAGAGGTGCTCTGGTGTCACCATCACATGGGATATTCACTGGTGCCAGCCAGCGAAAGGCACCTCAGGCTGCTTCTTACCTGGGGTACAGTCTCCTATCTATTTCAGTGAGGGTGAAATAGCCCCTTTTTAGCTGTCACTGAAGGACATGAGGCTCTTGGTCTCTCTGCAGCATGGGGCCCCAAGGAGCCAGTCTGCATTGTGAGAACCAAAGGTTTGAAGGTCCTGAAAACATCTTGAGTAAAAAGCAGGGAAGGGAGTAAATCCCTGTGAACATCCCCAGGAAGGGAATGGCAGCAAGAGGCACCAATCCCCACAAACCCAGCCTTTACCATAAACAACCTCTGCAGTGACAGTGCTGCCGTCACCCCACAAAGCCACAGCCTTGGAGTGTCCATGTCCTGTGTTTGTCCCCTCCTCACGCAGGGTCAGGTTGACCAGCCCTGGCTGCAGACTGCTGCTGGGGCCGGTGCAGTGAACACAGGACTGGGAGCAGAGCCCTGTGGTCCATGGATCCAGCTTGACCTGCTGGGACCAAACAATGGATGATCCATGGTCACTGTGGCAGAGACCCACAGCATCCCCCAGACACCAATGGCTGTCCCCCATCAGCACAATTCGGTTGTGAGCCGATTGCTCAGATCCTCATTCAATGCACAGCTGGAAGAAAATGCCTGGGTTATTATTTCCTTGTTGTTTAAATGATTAAATATAAATTGAGCCAGGGTTTTCACTGGAGTTATACAACTCCCAGCATAGAGACTGGTTGTGGAGCTGTCTACAGGCTTTAACGGCAAGGAGCAAGGGTGACAACAAACCTTGCTGCTTTCTGCATAGAGCAAGAGGTGAAAACAGATCAAGCTTCAAAACAGATAAAGATTCAGTCTCAGCTTTTCCAGTCCTGCTGGGTTTGCTTTCCTCAGAAGGAACTGGGCACAGCTCAACTCATGGAGCATCTTTTTGGGTGAGGAATGACCTGGTTTGGAAAGGGGCCACATCTTCTGGACCCAGCAGGGGAGGACAGCGTGGCTGTGCCCCACTGCAGGATTTTGGCATGTGTTTAGGATGTGAAACGCTGCTGCACAGCTGCAGGACAGCCCTGCCAGGCTTTGCTAACGTCCACGGCGGGGCTGGCAGTCACGAGCCAGGCATCATCTCCTCCTCCTCCTCGCAGCACATAATATTCTCGTGAAATACAATGCTTGGCTCTCTTGCTGACTTTCTTAGAGCCCTTTACACAGCATCGAAGTATTTAACCCTGCAATAAATTCACACCAGGAGAGAAGTTATGAAAATTACTCTCCTCTTGCCTTTCTGAGGCATAAATAAGCAAAAATTCCATTTTTAATGCCAAAAATCAAGAAGCATTGAGTGAGACACCACCCCCCACACCCCCAAATATAGTAGGATCAGCTTAAAAGTCAAGATCTTTGTTGCTGTTAAAAATAGCTAATGAAGTGACAGTATTTGCTCGGAGGCTGGCTCTCCCGTGTGCATGCGCTTCCAGCCACCGCCAAGTCTCCGACCGTCAGGAAGTTTAGAAGCCACATCTACAACAGCAACAACCGAGTTTTGTAAGCACAATCTGGGAGAAAACAGTGATTATGCAAGAAAATATGGCAAAAACAACCATCTGCTTTATTTTTTCCTTTTGTTTGCCCATTGGGTTTTGAGTCTGCAAGGCTCAAGCTTTCCACATGTTCTCCAAAACAAATAATTGGCTTTTCCAATGAAAAGCCTGAGATTATCACATAATCACCTGCTTCCTCGAGGTGAGGCTGGGAGGCAATGGCACAGTCCCCAGCATGGCCAGAAAACCCAGCGCTGCTCGGAAATGAGGTGTCTCTGGACACACAGGGAAGGAAAACTCCAACTTCCCCATTTCTAGATGTGTGTGAGAACCAATGAACCTTTTCCCTCTCTCCTGAGGCTTACAATTGCACAGACTTGCCATATAGCCTTGTAATTGATGTAGCGGATCCAGAGAAATAAAAAAAAGCCCCTGGAAAAAAAAAGTGGTTTTCTTTTGCACGCCAAAACATATGCCTTTTGTTACACCTCTGGCTTGTGCATCTCCCATGCGCTGCAGATGGGGAAACAAACTCCAGTGGTTGCACTGCTGTGGCTTGGTCATGCTCCTGCTCACATTTGAGGGCTGATCTCCTCACAGATAATGCTGGCTTTGAAAGCATCAGAGTGCCTGAAAGCCACATGGTGAGAAAGAGGGGAAAAACCCCAGCCTTGCTGTTCACTGGTAGCAAATTCTCCTTCCTGGGAGATGTTGGTGTTTATGGGTGCTTTTGTCTTTGAGACAAACGTTTTCTGCTTTCATCTTGAAGGTGCTGGGAGCAGCACGGAGCATCAACTGCTGCCTGGTGAGGGGCTCCCCTTTATCAGACACAGCTGCTTCATTTTCCTATAAATCATATTTAAAGGCCAGCAGATCATCCTGCACACACACGCAGACACACAGAGGGTGCACACGCAGCAAATGGGAGAGTGGAAAAAGAGTTTGATTAAGAAATGTGCAGCCTGGGGCAGCTTTTTAGAGGATTCCCCATTAAACTGAGCTCCAGGCATTGTAAAACCAGGGAGGGTCTTCCCACCGGAGGCTGGACAGGGTGGTCACAGGGGGTCTTTTTGGATCTGGGAGACCCCAGCTTGGAGAGGGGAGGGGAAGGGGAGCCTGGCAGCCAGCGAGCCAGGTGGCACCTCTCAATCCGGACCAGTTTGTGGTGGGGACAGATGGCGGCTGCCCTGGGGGTAGGGAGCTCAGGCCAAGCTCTCCAAGCCGTGCAGCAGCAGGAGGAACAGACTGGCTTTTTTGTCTCTTTGGCATTTTAGTGTCTCTGTCTCAGTTCCCCTCTCCGTCAGCCCGTTTCCGTGCTGTGGGGAGGGTTAGGGAGGCGTTCATGTAACATCTCACTCTTGGCAGGTCCTGTCCTGCTCAGCATCAGGTGAGATGCTCGCTGCATGCATCCCTCAAACTCTCTGTCCAAAGATGATTTTAACCCATCCTTGCACCTATAAACACCCTTCTGAAAGGCAGGGAGCCAACACATGCCTAGAAATGTGATTTTTCTTATCACATCAAATTATTCAGTTTCCCAGGCAGGTCTTCAGTGTTACTGAGCCCAGTCTTTCACCCAAGTATTGCTATTTTGAGTCTAGCAAACTGTATTGAGCAGGGTTGTCTTACTCAGGCTATAGACACGCTCCGAGGGAAGGGGTGGCATTGCTTTTCATCCTCTTT
>NW_010169965.1:36461-72176 GCF_000695765.1 Mesitornis unicolor
TGGTCAGCTGAGCAGAGCCTCACAAATGATGCAGGTCCTGAGAGGTCCTTAGGGATCAGAGAAGAGAGACTGGAGCTGGTGCTGGCACTGGAGTGGATGGGGTGAACTAGGGCTGTTGCAGGTCTGGCTGGGCAGCAGGTGACTGATCAAACATCTCATCTTGTCCATGCAGAAGGAGAGGGGGAATTATTTACACTACAGCTCCTGGTCATGAGCAGCCACCACTGTCCCTGCTCCACCGCGTCCTTCCCAGACCAAGGCAGCCCAAGGCCACAATCCTCTCCACGTCCAAACTGACCCCAGGGCTTGAGGATGGAGGTTCCCTGGGATACAGACGTGGTGCAAAGCTGAACTTGAGGGCTGGAGCCAAGTCCACTTTGAGGCAGTATTTTACTGGCCATGCTGGCAGGCACAGATGAGGGCGTGAGGACGGGAGGCATCACAGCAGAGGCAGATAATAATCATAGAGGGTTAAGTTAGTAGTGTTTTAGCTTTAAACCCTGACTAAACCTCTTCAGGTTGCTTCTGGCAGCCTCTGAACCATGAATGGAAGGGAATAGCTCTTCATCTTTAATTCCTGCCCACTGTAGAGCTCCAAGTCTGTGAGGAGCCTCTGGAAAGCAGAAGCAAGAGGAAGAAAGAAAAGGTGTCAAGGAAATAACTAAGTAAAGACCAAACCTCACATCTGCCACTGGTGTAAATCAGCAGAAGTCCATGGTTGCCGGCAGAGCTGGGCTCACATGGAAGTCCTGAACCCGCAGCCCTCCTGGTCCTCTTTGCCAGCCAAACCATCACAAAGCCATGTTGGAATATGTCTGGGTGCTTCCATGGCCCTGATGAGCAGCAGAAAGCTCAGAGATGATGTTCCTCCAAGATGTCTTCTCTGGAGATAATTATCAAAAACTTCCTCGAGGGAGTTGTCGCCTGAGCCTGCTCTGGAGCATGAGGGCTATCAGGGCTGAGCTGTTTGCTGGGGGCTGCTGCGAGGACATGGGACATATAGATCCATGCTTACATACGGTCCCATGTGCTAATCGGAGAAATGGCTCAGTGCTGCGGCTCCTCTGTGCCTGCTGTGCCAGCTTCTTTACTCACAGAGCCGATGCTATGTGTTTGAGCAGAAGGAACAACTTCCTGCATGCTTGTGAGTGCCAGCAGCCACGGCTGTATTGATCAAATTAGCCCCGTGAAGCTTGGTTTGGCAGCCTGTGCTGGTGTCCCCTGCCATGATATAGTCATCCTGTGACAGGCAGCTGCAGGAGGAGGCATGGTCACGGTCTAGAGGCTGCAGGCTGTTGTCCTTCTCCAAGCAGGGATGCCCAGTCAGGACAGGCAGCATTGGGCTCAGGTCCATTTCAGCAGCTGGCTGCAGTCTATTTTTTCCAGTTAGAAATCGGTTATTAAACCAGAGCAGCAGAAGAGACAAAGAGAGGAAGCGAAAGAAAGGCCTCAAAGGGAAAAAAATCCCTGCTGCTGAACTGGACATCTGAGCACTGCCCAGGCAGCCAGTGCTGTACTGGTAGTGCTGTTCCTGCAGGACTGGGATGCCTCCAGCCCTGCCTGGGGCCAGGGATGCTGGGCAGAACATGGCAAGCTCCAGAACTGTGTTGGGGTAGTTTGACTCTATCCAGAGCTGACTTCAAATGTGCTGACAGGTCTGGGAAGGGACAAAAGCTGGGATGTAGCCCAGGAGAGCCAAAGCTGTGACCTTCACTCATGCCCTGCCAGTGCCTTTTGCCAAGCCGTGACAGCCTGAAGACATCTGTCAGAGCACAGCAACCCAGTCCCGACTGAGCTCCTCCAATGCTCCACACAGAGGGAGAGCGGAAAGCCAGAGTTTTGGTGCATTTACATCGCTCCGGTGGTGCAGGAGTGACTGGTTTCAGGGCTCGGTGGAGCCAGTGTTGGTCTTTGCTCCCTACCACCCACAGACCTCAGAGGTGGGGCAAAACACCAAGGGACAGCAGGGACAACTTTGACAACAGGTTGGCATCTATTGTGTTTTATAGTGCAACAGCAATGGATGAAAAGGAGTTGGGAAGGCTCCCCTAGTTATTCCCAAAATAATTAAAATGTAAAATTTATTCCTTCTTCCAGTAAGCCTCATGCAGAGAATTAAACACAAGATTAATGAGGTGCCTAATGGTTTGTGTAGCCCTGCTCAGAAATAAAGCAACTGTTTGCTCCTTGTGCTATTGGATGTCTGAGAGCAGCCAGTTCCTCTCCAGATGATGTGCACTGCTACCAGCGACAACTGCAGATGGGAGTTTATGCTGCTTGCCAAGCTGTTGGGAAGAGCAGTGACGCAGATCTGAAAGAAATGCACTCAAACTTGCTGCTTCGAGTCACGAGTTTGAGAACAAAAGCTGAGGGAAGGAGCAATGCCCAGGACTCTTGCAGTCGGGCTTGCTGGTCCCTGCTCTTGCAGCAGGGTTACTCTGATCCAGTCAGGGTTACAGTGCTTAAACTGAGATGCCACAAAGCTGCTGGTGACCCAGCTCACTTTGTCACCCAGAGCCACACATCCACAGGTGGCCATGACAAGCAGCATAACCCCAGTGCAGGTTTCCTTGCGTCCCTGGCGAGCAATAAAGCTTCGGTTGTATAACCACAATGTGCGCTCCAACTGGACATGCTATCTCTCACTCTCCCTCATTTCTTTTTTTTTTCAAGGACCACCCAGTTAAAGTGTTGGCTTTCAAAACACTTGGCATCTGCATCAAAACCACCTGCTTTCCCCAGGCCCCTGAGGGTCCTCTGTGCTAACTACAGGCAATGAGGGCTGGGATCGAGTGCTGACCCCAGAGGTGCCCAGCCACAGCTGGGACCAAGAGAGATGAAGCAGGAATTAGAAATGCCAAAATTTCTGCTGGGCATGCTCTTTTGAGGTCTTTTCTTGTGGTGCACTGCAGTCTGCATAGACAGCAGACATGCTGGGATCGTGACATGCTCTTCCTCTCAGCTCCAGCTGCATTCCCCTGCCAGGACCTGTGGTGGGACCAGGGCTCAGCAGATTCCTGCTCCTCTTCTCTGTCCCCATAGATCTGTTCACAGGAGGAGCTCAGGGGTCCATGGTGGTGGCCTGGCCCCCATGGGCATCACAGTGGTACCTAATGGGGTTCACAGAATCACAGAATATTAGGAGTTGGAAGGGACCTTGAAAGCTCATCCAGTCCAACCCCTGCCAGAGCAGGATCACCCAGACCAGGTCACACAGGAACTCGTACAAGCGGGTTTTGAATGTCTGCAGAGAAGGAGACTCCACAATCTCTCTGGGCAGCCTGGGCCATGCTCTGGCACCCTTACAGTAAAAAAGATTTTCCTCATGTTCACACTAACCTCCTGTGCTCCAGCTTGCTCCCATTGCCCCTTGCCCTGTCATTGGCTGTCACTGAGAAAAGCCTGGGTCCTTCCTCCGGACACTCACCCTTTACAGATTTATAAACGTTAATGAGGTCTTTCACAATAGTACCTAGTGGGATTCACAGTGGCACCTAGTGGGGTTCACCTACCAACTGCTCTGGTGAGGAGCTGCAGGCTGAAAGATTTCCATCCGAGAGCACAGGGCAAGACAGACCCCAGGAGGTGGCATCACCCATCCCTGCAGATCATCTCATACCATGTCCCTGGTGGGCACCTGCCTGACCAGGTCCCCAAATGATAAGTGAGACCCAAACCTCCTCCACGGCCAAATCTGGGACTTCCCTACTCTCCCATCAGGGTGTTCTTCCTAAATTACTCTAAATTACCCTTCCCTGGCACCCAGCAACATGAAGAGCATGTTGCTCTTCCTAAATTACCCTAAATTCCCTTTCCTCTGCAGCAGCCTCTCACATAGCTGAAGGCTGTATTCACGTCTCCCCTCCCTTCTTGCTCCTAGACTAAACAAGCCCCGTTCTTGCAGCCTTTCCCCTCAGGTCGTGTTTTCCAGACCTCCATCACGTTCACTGGTTGCCTCTGGACTCTCTCCCACTGTTCATCATCTCTTTTCAAAGGTGGTGCCCGCTGGATGCAGTTCTCCAGCTATGCACGAGAAGCAGAAGGATTATTTTGCATTTCTTATGGACAGCATTTGGATTTATACCTCCCAGGGGAGGGGAGATGGGAGAAAGCCAACCTCTCCTTTGCAGCTCCACTAATCACCCATTTATGATACTGTCTCAAAAATCATGCTCGCGATATCCAAGAATCACAAGACATAGTGTTTCAGGCATTTTCTTCCTAATTCTGGTGTCTCAGAAACTGCAAGGTTGACCTGTTCTGGTGTTCCCCGCACCTGGGAAGGCTGGAAGCCCCGTGACCTACCCCAGCACATAGTGCTGAGAGATTACAAATGGATAGATAATAGAGTTAGGCCAAAAAAATGCATCTCCCATCTCCTGGGAGAGGATCAGGAGAAACTTAATGTTTTTCTCATAGAAAACCAAAACTCTAAGAATTCTGGGCTGAAAACCAATACGGGTTTTTAATTCCAGAAATGCTCTGCGGTGTCTCGTGCATCTTTCTGGAACTTCCTCTCCATTCTCTGGCCAAATCCCATCCTCCCAGGACACTCCACCGCCCGTCTTCAGCTGACCACGCCGTTCCACCATAAAGGAGTCTCCATCTACCCTGACATCAGAGATGTCTTTCTTTGGCAAAAAGTCATCCTTTTTTTATACGGACAAAGCAATCCTTCATCCAAAAAAAAAAACCAACCCACAGCATCCCAAATGTGTCAATAAACCCAGCGCAGAAGACACAGCGCTCAGCAGCAGGCAGGCAGATGCACTCAGGAGCTCTCACAATGTTTTGCAGAGGGAGGAGCGTGCCCAGGGAAGTTCAGGCTTGGTGAAGGAGCAAAGCATTCCCATCCAGACCTGTGTCCAGCAGCAGAGCAGCGTGAGCTGAATGAGCTGCTGTTGAGAGATTAAAATGATATTGTGTGACCAGCGGGACCAGGGCAGGATCCTTCCTGCCGCCCCTCGAATCCTGTGTTCAGTTTTGGGCCCCTCACTCCCAGAAGGACATTGAGGGGCTGGAGCGTGGCCAGAGAAGGGCAACGGAGTTGGGGAGGGCTCTGGAGCATCTGAATGATGGGGAGCAGCTGAGGGAGCTGGGGGGTTCAACTGGAGAAGAGGAGGTGAGGGGAGACCTTATCCCCTCTGCAGCTCCTGAAAGGAGGGGGTAGCGAGGGGTTTTCGGTCTCTGCTCCCCAGGAACAAGTGATGGGACGAGAGGAAATGGCCTTGAGTTGTGCCAAGGGAGGGTTAGATTGGATATGAGGGGAAATTTCTTGACAGAAAGAGTGGTCAAGAACTGGCAGGGGCTGCCCGGGGCAGTGGGGGAGTCCCCATCCCTGGAGGGGTTTAAAAGACGAGAAGATGTCGTGCTTAGGGACATGGTCTGGTGAAGGCCTTAGGACTGGTTCGACGGTTGGACTCAATGATCTTAGAGGTCTTTTCCAGCCAAAACCATTCCATGATTCTGTGATTCAACTACTGGGGGTCTCAGCTTTCTAACTTGTCCAAAGAGCTCCAGGGAAGGGTGGTGGGAAAGGACTGGGCATGAGCTTAGATGGAAACACACCCCCCAGTACTAACCAGCATATTGTCTTTTCCCACCTCCTGAAATGTGACTGAATGGTAAGCGGCCCATCCAAGTGCTCATGCTGTAAATCCACAAGAAGCTGTATTTCCTAACCGAGGGGCTTTCACAGCCCTTACAGTAAGTAATAAAACTTCAGGAGGATTTTCTTGTGGTTAAACACTGAGGCCTATTTTGGCCAAGCAAAGTGGGCTCTGGTCTGTCCTCCGGATGGAGTGGAACTGGATTTATTGTTATTTATGTTTCAGTTTAAGCATTACTCAGAAGGTAGCATTAGTCATAAAGCTGGCTCCCTGCACGGCTACCCTTGTTTTCCTTGTGTTTCTCTTCCTGCCTTTAGCTGAATTCCCTTTGACATCAGCCATCAAACATTAAACTGCACATAGATCACACACTGTCAGGGGCTGGCAGGGTTTCTGATTTGGCCTCTCTCCGCTCTACAGCTGCTTGGAGAGCTTGCCTTGCTGGAAGGAGGGTGGTCTGTGTCTCCTGTCCTTTGAAGTCCAAAGAGCCCCCAGACACAGGCTTGGACTCTGATGTCCTCTCAACTCATCCACGTTCAAACATCAGCTGGGTTGTGGCTGCGAAACTGCCTCGTTGGATGGGGCTTTGCACCGTGAGGGAAGGAGAAGGGCAGCACCCACCTTGGGTGCTTCATCCTCTGACTCTGTCTGTAGCCAAGGGAGAGAAACAGGGAACCCCAGGGAGCCTTTCCTCCCACCCGCATTACCTGATGGACCAGTTGGGCTTTTGTCTTGACATGGAGGGAGCTGAGGGGTCTCTGACTTGGGCATCCAGCTTTGAGACGTCTAAGAACAATAGAGCAATTCTACCCTGTGCTTCTTGCTGTGCCTCTTGCTGTGCCTCTTCTTCCATTTCCTACACAGTTTCATCTTCCTGACCACAGTTTCTGCCGCACGCTGGCAACCGCACCCATCATCATCAGAAAGGCAACAAAGCTGGTGAAGGGTTTAGAGCACAAGTCTCATGAGGAGCAGCTTAGGGAGCTGTGGTTGTTTAGTCTCGAGAAGAGGAGGTGAGGAGAGACCTTATCGACCTCTACAGCTCCTGAAAGGGTTTAGCAGCAAATGGGGGGCAGGGAGGGTCAGTCTTTTCTCCCTCATAGGACCAGAGGAAATGGCCTCAAGCTGTGCCAGGGGAGGTTTAGGTTGGATGTTGGGAGGAATTTCCTTACTGAAAGGGTTATCAGGCACTGGAAGGGGCTGCCCAGTGGAGGGTTGGAGTTCCCATCCCTGGAGGTGTTTAGAAGACGAGGAGGTGTCGTGCTTAGGGACATGGTCTAGGTATGGACTTAGGGCTGGTCTGATGGTTGGACTCGATGATCTTAAAGGTCTTTTCCAGCCAAAACCATTCTATGATTCTTCTGGAGGTGCAGTCGTGTCTCTTCATCAGCCACAGGTTGGCTTCTGTGAGTGCAAAGGACATGGCAGTGTTGGTGGACGGAGACCAAGGTGAGCGATGTGCCCATTGAGATCTGTTCTGTGCACTGAGAAAGCTCCAGCAAAGCTCTGCTCCTCACCATTCCCATCAGATGAAGGACTCACCACAGGTCCCTGGGGGCTATGAGCCAAACTGCAGGGCTGTGGCTCCCTCGGAGATGCCCCTGGCTCTTCACCTCCAGCAGCTCTCCCAACCTCAGACCTCCTTGAAGCTGAGCTCAGTGACTCTGTCCATGTGTCCATCTCAGCATGGGACAGTGTCTCTAAATACATTTTCCAAAACAGATTATTATTCACTCACCCAAGGCAAAGAAAAATATTCCAGCATGAGGTGGCCTCCTGCATTGCTCTTACCCAACCCCGTCTGTTTTCCTCTCTGGGTGCTGTAGTTTGGGACAGGGAAGGCAGACAGCCTTGATGTGGTTTTTCTTTCTCCAGAACACTCATCCTCTCCCTCCCACACTGAGCAGCTCTCCTTCGCCTCTCAGCCAATGCACAATTGTCCTCTGATATTAGGAAGCTAAATGAAGAAACAGTTTGTTAAACTACTTGGAGCTGGGTAAAGAAACTTTTTCTAATTAAAGGTCCTGAACCTGTGCCCTGCCTGGTGGACCAAGCTGCCCTTCACCACTGTGACCGCTGGAGATTTTGGAGGGATCAATCCCTCAATTTAAAGGTAACTTTTCTCACAGCATCCACAGTGCTGCTGATATCCTCAGGGGTGCCCGGGATGGCAATGAACTGCATGGGATTAGGTGGTGATCCTATTTTACAGTCTCATCCCTCTGCTAGCTAAAATGCCTGATCCAAAATACCAGACAAACCACAGTGTATGCTATTATTAGTTTTCAATTATGAATTAATAGATTAAAAAGTCATGCTGGTTAATTACAACCAGCTAAAGCAGTGACCTGGCTTTACAGCAATGTTAATATGTGATCCAAGAAGTAAAAGCAATGGGATGAGGGCCTGAGAAAGCAACAGGACCAGTGGTGGTGGGGAGACAGAGCGATATCGCCTCCAATACCTGCGTGCAAATGCCATTCTGTATTCTGTCACTGCCCACGTTTTATAATTGTAGACACCAAATTGTAAATAAGCACACCCCAAATTAACAATGCCCTCCTCCGGCTTTGAATTATTTTCATGGGTTCTCCTCTTGAAATCACAGCAGAATTTGGTTCAAAGCTTCATGGAAAATAAATCATACAAGGAAGGAGATGGGACAGGCTGAAGTCTGCACTCCCGCAGCTGAGTCTATAAAACCCCGCTGTGCTGCTTGCACTCGCAGTGGTTTCTGAGTGGGACGGCTCCTTCCCTCACTGATGTCTGGAAAAGGCGTCTCACCCCTTACAGAGCAGCTGGATCTGCCCCACAGTTTCTCTAACGCCTGCCTAAAAAAGCAAGCAAACCTCAGCAAATGGAGTCGTTAACAGCCCCCGCAATGCCTGCTGCCCTGCTGCTGAGTTTCACCACGTCTACCAGTGGTGACTGGTGGGGACATGTGGCTGTGGGGCTGTGTCCCAGCAGCTCCAGGATTTTTGGTGCATGGGCTTAAACCCACCCCTGAAGGCTGGGTCGCCCTTGGGTGACTGAATTGTCAGGACAGCGAGTGCAGAGCAGCGCTGGGGATGCATGGAGAGGAATTTACCCTTTGTTTCTTGTGGAAAGCTGCTGTCCCGGGGTAGGAACATGCCTTCCCAGTGAATGGTCTCCCTTAGGCCATGCCAGAGCTGGGAACTGCCTGGAAAAGAGAGGCAGGGCTGGCTTTTACTGCTGCTAATGAAGAATGATCCCTGCCTGACCCTCACATCACAGGAGTCTTGGCATGGTAGGTCTGGCTGCATTTTACAGGGAAAAGCTGTGAAAGGGGCGAGACTGAAGTTTATTGCCCTATTGGAATTCTGCATAGCTCCGGATGAAAAACAAGCCACTTAAAATGATAAAAGGGCCTGCTTTTTATTTACTGGAGTGGCAAGAAAACTCCCAGCTACATCTCTCTTGTAGGCTGTATTCGTGCAGCTCAGACACTGCCAGGCACACAGACCTTCTTGACATAAAGCAGCCCTCTGTCTGCAGGAGAGATGTGAAGGGTGTTGTAGAAATGCCTCTGTGGTTGAGGTTGACCCATCCTTGAGCCCTTCCCTCCCAGCCCTCCATCCATGCCAGCATCCCTGTGCTGTGCAGGAGAGGGGCAGGATGGGTGAGAAGGGATGAAATTGGTGGTGAGTGCCCCAGCGGAGCAGCCATACTGGGGAGGGAAGGTGATGGGAGGAAAGCTATGGTGTGCTGCAAATGGTCAGGTCAGTATCTGCATGGGGTCTGAGACTCTGAAGAAGAGGAAGGTAGAGAAGGGAAGGAAGGAACAGTGGGGACCTGACCCTGAGAGGGGAGAAGGAACAGCAAAGGTTGGACACCAAAGCCACAGTAGAGTAGGAACAGACTCCTTTCAGCCCATCAGTGGGGTGGGACAGGAGAGAAGGGGTGACACCCTGAGGGTGGGAGAAGCCTCCCTCCTGCAGCCCCAGCCTGGGGCCCACAAACCCTCCCTGGTCAGGAAAGGAGGACGGCAGTGGCAGGGTCTGGGGGCAATGCCTGCCAAACAGGGTGAAGGCAGTTAGTCTGAGAAATTAGCCAGTTTACCCTAAATGAACCTCTGTTTCAGCTTTGGGGCATTGCAAAAAGCCCCATTTTTAACAGTTTCCAGGCTCCCAAGTGCTGCTGATTTCAGACTGAGAGATCCGTAGCACCCCAGGGACGGGCGCTGCAGACGCAGGCAAGGTGAAGGTGTCTGAGCAATGAGCACTTCACAGAGCAGCTCACCCCCCGCTATCCCTGCACGTGTTGGCGCGATGCAGATGCAGATGTCTCTGTCGGTACATGTGCTCACTACAACATTACATCATTGCAGTGGAACAGCACCAGGTAGCAATGCAGCACACTGCAATCCAGGGCTTCTGCCTCCAAAATAAACCACAACAGCACCTGTGAGGAAAGGGGAGGCTTTCGAGTGGAAAATGCTGGGGCTTTGACCAGCCTCAGCACCTAAACGTCTGTGCCACGGTCATTCTAGGAGATTATGTCCATCAGACTTAGGAACCTGGGGGGAAACACATGCTGCAGTGATGGGACCCCACAGTGCAGTCTGCCACTGTGATTTAGAGGCTGCTACGGGAGAAACAAAAGGATCTGTTCAATGTGCCATCCTTGGATGGGGAACAAGCTGTCATGGCAACCGTATCAGTGTCATTCCGGTTGCAAACCAGATATGGCTCAAGGTGTCACCCCATGGAGCCAGAGGAGCCTGATGGGGGCTTGTATCCAGATGCAGGGGACAGACTGTCCCAGCTGGACACAGCAGTGAGTGAGCATCTCTGGGGCCAGCAAACAAAGGTGGTCATGAATCAGACTATTTGCATCCCATCCTTGTCTGTATAGAAAGCACATGGGGACCTCTGCCAGCCCAAGAGGGCAGACATGCCAGACCTTTGACCAGGGGGAGTTACAGTAGTGAATGGCAAGAGATAATCTCAGAGTTTCGGCCTGAACTCTGAGCTGCAATGTTTGTGTTGTTTCACAGATCACGGGGGTTACAGAGAAGGTTGTGCATCTGTTTATAGACACTTCATTAAAGAGGTGATGCTGATAAATTGGAGCAAATTCCTTCTGGGACTTTTTGAGACACAGCCTTGCAAAGAAGGATAAAAGGACCAAATGTGCTTAGGATTTACAAAAGGACTCAGTTAAAGAACAACATGCTGTCTGTTAGGTGGAAATGCTAACTGCCTTGAAGGGAAAACAACAATTTGGGTGGCTTGCAGTGATAAAAATCCTTGGGATGAATCTAGGCAAATGAAAATGTAGACTGGAAAGCCTAGAAGGATGTATCAGAAAAACTTGCAGAGGTTTTTTGAATGGGAACTTAACGGAGGACCAAAAAGTGTCTTTAAAAGACAGTAAAAGTACTGACTTATTTTCAGGTGAGTTACATGGCTATCACCATATATTTCCTTTCTGCGGTCTTTGATGCAGCTGCAATATCTGCTCTGTTGAATGAAGGGCTTGGCCATTCTAACCGACCATCACTGTTCCACATGCACTTTTAGTCCTATGAATTTCAGTCAGGCAAATCATCTGCTACGTGCAACTTATTACAAAACCAAAACCCTTTTTTCCTGTTTCTGTACTGTAAACACAGTGTGGTTTATGTGACTTTCTTCACTCTCTGTTTATTTGGCAAGTGCAAACAGAACTTGGTTCTTGTGTCACCTGCAAAATTTTTCCATGATAGTTCACAGGGTGTGTGCCAGGCAAGACGTGTAACCGGTTTGCTGAAACCAGTGACACCATTTCTGATTTTTGGCCAGCACCCCAAAATCAGCTATACAGTCATTTTTTGGCATGACAATTTGGCATCCTTATGCAAGTATTTGCTTTTTGCAAAGGATAGCTGTAATCCTACAAATAAAAAACTCTCTTTGCAAGGACATACATGTACAAAGAACAGCGAGCATCCGTGATATGTTCAAAGCAGACTGACTTCAGAAATCACTGAAAGATTTATGATGCTGTACTGTTTGTCTGAGCATCTACTCGCAACCTGGGAACAGGAACACTGCCATGCTGTGCTCAAGACATGGTCCTTTCCAAGCGTGTGATGCTATTACAGCCATGGGCTGTGCCTGCATGGACAGGTTACCCTGATGTGCACCACAGAGAAAACGGGGGATGACACCCGCTGGGAGAAACCACAAATTTGTTGAAGCACAGGATATGAATTCCAAATTACTCTGACAAGCTGGAGAAGTGGTCTGAAAAAATGGACCTTGATTCAGCAGGGACAAGTGCCAGGCACAGTAGATACGTGGTTGAACCAACAGGGCATAGAAAGAGCTGTTTAGGCTGCAAATGCAGAGGAATAGGGGAAAAGAAAGGAAAGTGGGAGCTGGTGGATTGTAAACTGAACACGAGTGGCAACGCGATTCAAGAGAAAAATAAACCAAAATGAGAGGATGTGAACAAAAAGAGAGAAACAGAAGTGTATGAACATGAGCTACAGGGAGGGAGTGGGGAGCTGTCGATGCCCCAGCACAGACAGGATGAGGACCAACCTGCAGCTCATGGTGATGAGCACAGAGATGAGCTCAAGCTGCAGCCAGAAGAAGAGTCAGGCCTACTTTAGGACAAACAGGAACAGCAAGGAGGCTGGAAAAACAAACATCAGGGAGAAACCTACACCAGAAAACTCCAACAGGTCTCTTCCTGGCTGATTTTTCCTATATTTCTGCAGGAAGTCAAGCTGATTTGAACATCAAAGCTGCTCGTACGTGGTGCAGTTGGAAAAGACAACGCACTCCTACCCCAACTGCAGCAAATTCCTCCCTGGATAAATCAGGCAGCAGGCTCAGAGTTTCCACTGCCGCTAATCCGTGCCCAGCTGCCTCCTGAGATTAGCTCAGGATCATGCCCTGACCTTTACCTCTCCTCCCTCAGCCATTTTTGATAACTCACTAAAATGCTTTAAAATTCCTACATATTTGAGCACCTTAATGCATTTAGAGTCACGCTGTGCCTGGTGGGTGACACCAGGAACCATCGGTGTGGTTATAAGGGCTGCAGAAACTGCTATTGATTGCTCAACAGCTCAACCAAAAAGGAAAACAGGTGTCCCCAAAAAATCTGCATTGCACGAAACACAAGCTGGCCATTGTTGCCAAAATTTTCCAGCATGGTGTGAGCAATTTCTTTTGTTAGGTCAGTAAATATTATGCCTTGGTTTTATTTTATAAGTTGTTTTTTTTTTTTGTTAAACAGAGTAATAACTCTGATGAACTTACCATTCAGCAAGGGATTTTTAGATGAGTTCAATAGAAAAAAGACAGGCGTGCACAGGGTTAAACCTCTGGGGAGGCATGTGCTGTAGCCTGGGAAAGTAGCACACCGGCCTGAAAATGGTCCTCCTTGGTTTTCACGTCCCATCCCATATTCTCAGGGGGAGAGGTGGTGTATGGTTCCCTCCAGAAAAGGATCAGGTCCATATTAACACTAGTTTGTTTTTTATTTCCTCCTGCTTCTCTTAAGTTGAGGCTATTTCTTCTCTTTGTGTTGAGAATGGCTTCAATTTGAAGCTTAATTTTTTAAGAGAAAACTTATAGCACCTATAAACACCCACCAGCAGCACTGGGAACAGTTTATTTCCCCATCTCGGAGTGTTCCCAGCTGTTTCTCCCACTCCTCTGCCCCACTGAAGCTCTGGGGGAGGATGTGGGCTCAGATGCCATGGGCTCAGTGCGTGACACAGGGACAGTGCCGTGACCGCAGCCGCTCTGTCCTCCCTGTGCAGGGTGGCAGACACGGGGATGCTGTGCTCATGTGGGCACTTTGCTCCTGCAAATTGTTCGTGTGCTGAGTTTTTGGGCTGTTTCCAGCTTCCCCAAAGCACTGCTTTTTCCATTAACCACTGCATTTCATCTCCTCAACTGTGGGACTGGGGAGGGTCCCTGTGGTCAGCGCACACAAGAAATGCCAAAACCTCCTCTCCTGGCTCCTTATCAGACATTGTGAGGGTTGCTGTCATAGTGTAAGTGAAATACCTTAAATATCAAGACCTGAAAACTTACTGTGAATGGAGAAAGCGAAATATTTGGCCTATAGACCCTATATGCATACTAACCATCAACCACAAGGTGTAATGCAGCAGAGTGGATTTTGAGTACAAGCTGTCACCAGCATCAGAAGAGTTTTATAAGCTGGAAAATATTATCCAATAGGTTGGTTTTTTTTAAATCCCCGCTGGCATTTAATTTTGACAAGTATATGTCCCCAGTGTGGCTTGTGAGCAGTCAGGCCATGCACCCGCACTGCCCTGCATTGTCCAAGGCAGAGCCTGACCCATAACCCATGTGTATAGAGTGCTGTAAAAGAAAAGTTCTGTAATGAAGCCTCAAGCTAGAGCTGAGTAGAAATTCAAAATTCAGAGACAAACATGACTCAGGAATCACAGAATCCCAGCATGGTTTGGGTGGGAAGGGACCTCAAAGACCCCCCAGTCCAACCCCCATGGGCAGGGACACCTCCACCAGCCCAGGCTGCTCCAAGCCCCGTCCAACCTGGCCTTGGGCACTGCCAGGGAGGGGACTTCCACAGAGGAGCAGTATGTAGCAGAAGTGCTGTAATTTTTACCCCAGAGATAAAGCTGTGACTTCTCTTCACACAGGGGGACCCTAAGGGATCTGGGGTTTGGGACAGCATAGCACAGGTCTGCCTCTGGCATGAACTTGTGTGGTGTTGCAAAGATGTTTCACCTCTGTCCTTTGTGTCTGCTTTGTCCAATGAGGCAGAGCTTTACCAGGGCAGGCTGCTGCATTTTTGTGCAGTGTTTGGGATTCTGGGGCTTCTACAGCCCTGGTAGATCCAGAGGATCCTGGAAACCAACAGGTCCTTCAAGGTTTGATCTTTCCTTGGGTCTCCTTAGTGGAGAACAGATCAGACTGACAGCCCCTCACCTCAAACTAGGGTGGAATTTTAACAGTAAGACTAAAGCGCAGTTATAAGAGCAAGCAGCAACCTATGGGTATTCAAGTCTGTCTTACCTGGGAGCTCACCATCCCCATGAAGGTCTCATTTCTTCAGGCACACGAGTGGGTTTCTGCGTGTGCCAGATGGAACAGCTTCACAGCAGCAACTGCCCTGAAGCTGCTGCCTTTTCTTTCCCTCACATTCCCATTTCAAGGGAGAAAAAGCCACTTCTCACCCAGCTGCAGCGCTTTGATCTCCTGAGCCGTGGGCTTTTTGGCTCTGCAGCCCATCTGGGAGGCTCCAAGTGAGGAGTCTGTAGGCCAAAGGATTTCCCATTGTCCTGCCCTAACCACCAAGCTTTGCTGCAGGGCACCTCACCATTTTTCCTCCCTGTCTCTTTGTTTCCCAGCTTGGATATGCAATAAACATCCCAGTGACCAGGTCAGCATAGTGTGCTGGTAAAGCAGCACAGGAGCCCTGGGGTCACTGCGATGCAGAAGGGTGATGGATCAAAGGCATGTGTCATACCTGCACTGCTGACAGTGCCATACCCACACCACCTCTGTGTATGTGCCATCAAAATGATGATCCAAGTGCTGCAATGATATCTGTGAGGCTATTCTTGAATCACCCTGAACCACTGCATACCTTGAACCACTGTGTGGTCCTGTATGTCCCATTTTGCCCTGTTTGGCCCTGTTGTGTGTTCCTCCTTGCCCACTGCCCAGACCAGGCCAGGTGTGTCACAGGGATGGAGACCTGCACAGATGGAAGAGGAAGGACACGTTGAGAAGAACAGATCTGAGGCATCAGCCTCGCCTACTTCTGCATTGTGAAGCATGGAGGAGGCCCCCAGCTCCTCCAGCACGGAGACACTGACTACAGCGCACAGTGATTTTCTCTGGTTCTTGGACCATGAGCTGGCTCATAAGGTTATCTCCCAGAGCAATGCATCTTCCCACATAGGTGGGGACAGCCTACCCAGCGGGCCATAATGTGATGTCCCTGTTCCCTTTTGTAGGACATATTTTCCAAGCAATCTACAAGCACCAACCACGGCGTTTCTCATCTGTAACGTCAGCAGGCAGAAGCTGAATTTAGTCACATAGCTCTCCCGATGTGTCACTGCTGAAAGGTCACTGAATGTCTCCTTACCCCTCTGGCACAACGCCTGAGGGATCGGGCACCATTAGATAACCTGGCCTTGTCAGGATCCTCCTGCACTTGGCAGGGCAGCCATACCCCTGATCATTATTTCCTGCAAACAAACAGCCCCAGTGCTCTGCAGCACCCTCAGAAATTCTCTGTGCCACAGGGCTGGCGTGCAGCTGAGCTCGACATGGAGAGGATGCTGCTTCTTGATTGCTCTCTGTCTTCACAGCTTGGCTGCTGCCACCACGCTCCCACAAGGCCAACCCTCTCGTCTCTATTTTCCTTCTCTGACAGCTGTTGACATCAAACCTTGAACCTGGAGAGCTGCGAAAGAGAAGAGCCAGACACGCCAGGAGAGACAGCACAACAACAGAGTAGGGAGCAAGCAAATAAATACTGACAAGCAATACAGCGCCTTCTGGTTGTGATGCTGCAAAGTCTTCAGCAAGCAGCACGGCCATGAGAACGGCCCAGGGAGGAGGCTGATGTGCTGGGATCGGTCCTCCGGGCAGATGGGCACAGAGGTGGGAGCGTGTCACACCGCAGGATGTGTCTCTGCATCGTATTCTGCTGTTGCACCATTTGTGTTCATGGTAATGTCACATCTGCCTTCGGTCTCTTGATCTTCAGAGCTGCCCAGACTGGTCTTCTCCCCACCCATTTCTTGGCAGAGTCTTTTCTTTCCAGGTTTCCAGAACAGACACTTTTATCCATCCCACTAACAAAAGCTGGATGAGGGGGCAGGCATTAAACTTATTCCTGCAATAATTTTGTTGATTTGAGCAGTTGAGAATTTTGCCCTAAAGTCAAGGATCTTCCCTCCCCAATTCACGTCACCTTGTGGGGACAGCGGCTCACCCTGGGGATGTGGCCGCAGTGGTGAGAGCGGAGCTGCTGCAGATGCTCACATTCCCAAACCCCTGGGAGAGGGAGATCAGAGCTGCCTCTCGGGAGGAAAACGTCGGCGCAACACAAGCCTTGGGACTGCTTTGTTCAGAGCAAGGGAAAACAAACATTTTACTTCTTAATTAACATCCTGCAACCCTCAAATGTGCCAAGCAATTATTCCTTCTATATGTCACTCAGTCTAATGACTGGTTAGTAATAAAAACCGTGCTGGTCTGCAGCCTTCAAAGCCAGGAAGGAGATTTTAGAGTTAATCTCCTTTCACAACAAGTTTCAAAACATGTCTCTGTTTATTCTGGGACAAAACCACTGGGAACGAATCAGCCCGAACAGGGCAAGCAATTTTTTTCTGTATGGGATTTTTAAAATATATTGTTATTAAGAAAAGTGAATAATAGAGGGAAGTGCTTTGAAATGATGGCTGGAAGGTGGAAACAGGTAGGACTTTGAGTCAGTGAGCCTGGGCTATCTCTGAAAGCCAAAGCCCTTCAGCTGCAAAGGACTGCTCAAAGGCTATGCCACCCTCACCCTGCCATGAAGCTCTCCTGCCTGCTTCAACCTTTGGCTGTTCACTTCATCTCATTTGGAGCTGAGCTTCAAACCCACCAGGCTTGCCCACAAAACCACCCTCCTCTCCATGGCCACCCTGAGCAGTGTTTTGGGCAGTTGCTCGTGGTGCTGGGGTAGTTTAGCATAAGCAATGCTGAACTTCTGCCAGGCTTTTGACTGTCCCAGCTGCCACGGCCCCAGGTCTGTGAGTCTTCCTTCAGGAACGATGGCCCTAAGCCTGCTTCTTGGTCTGCTTTCCTAGGTCTGGATCATCGCTGGCTTGCTGGAGGTCAAGGCGAGTTGCAGTCCCTCCTGGTCATAGAATCATAGAATCACAGCATGACAGACTGTGTTGGGTCAGAAGGGACCTTTACAGCTCATCCAGTCCAACCCTGCAGTCAGCAGGGACATTGGTACCAGATCAGGTTGCTCAGAGCCCATCAAGCCTGGCCTTGAATATCTCCAGGGATGGGGCCTGCACCACCTCTCTGGGCAACCTGTGCAGTGATCGACCACCTCATGGGGAAGAGCTTTTTCCAAATATCCAGTCTAAATCTCCCCTTTTCCAGTTTAAAACCATTACCCCTCATCCTATCACTACATACCCTAGTGAACGGCTCTTGGAGATGTGGGTGCAGAGTGAGGGGGACATGTCTTGTTCAGGATGTGGGCAGCTGAGCATCTGGAGCTGAAGAGCTGCCCAAGGTGGACAGCCATGAGCATCAGAGTGCTCTGATTCACCCCAGGGTCCCTCACCAATAACTGCATTTGCTCCTTCAAGGACTTCTATGTTCCTTTCCCAGATCTCCGTATCCCTGTGCCTTGAACAAGACGATCCTTTCCCAATGTAACAGGCAATGGGGGAATGGGGAAACTTAGCCCAAAGCACTAAAGACATCAAAGTGAACAGGCTCTGCAGTTCATGATGTCTCTGCGAGGCAGGCTTGGAGACAACAAGAAAAATTCCTTCTCCAGAAAGATGTGGCAACATGAGCAATGCAAGGGGAGGGACACTTTGGGGACACATGAAGCAATTATTAAACATTTGTCTTTCTGAGTGAGGAATGTTCGGGGACAGCAGGCAATTTGATGAAGAGAAGGAAGTGACTAGAAATCTAAAAAATAATGCAGTTGCACTGAGCAAAAATATCAGGTCTGGACATGCTACTGCAGAAAGCAAGGTGGGAAGGACTGAAAAGCCCACGTCATCTTAGGAACGATGGTTTTCCACAGCTTGGGGAGTGAATCAGGGCTCCAGCCCCAGTTCAGGCTGCTGTGGAACTGGCCTTCCCTCTGGCTCTGGGCCACTCACCACCACAGTGTGTTTTACTGGGCAATGCCAGCACTTTCGGATGGGAACAAAGCACCTAAATGCCTTCTTGGTTTGGTGTTTGGTCTCACTGGGTCACAGAATCACAGAATCACAGAACGTCAGGGATTGGAAGGGACCTCAAAAGCTCATCCAGTCCAATCCCCCTGCCGGAGCAGGAACACCAGATGAGGTTACACAGGAAGGCGTCCAGGTGGGTTTTGAATGTCTCCAGAGAAGGAGACTCCACAACCTCTCTGGGCAGCCTGGTCCAGTGCTCTGTCACCCTCACTGAGAAGAAGTTTCTTCTCAAATTGAAGTGGAACCTCCTGTGTTCCAGTTTGTGTCCGTTACCCCTTGTCCTATCATTGTTTGTCACCGAGAAGAGCCTGGCTCCATCCTCATGACACTCACCCTTGATATATTTATAAACATGAATGAGGTCTCCCCTCAGTCTCCTCTTCTGCAAACTAAAGAGACCCAGCTCCCTAAGCCTTTCCGCATAAGGGAGATGCACCTCTTGGCACTTGGGTCTTGGCACCTCTGCTAAGAATGCGCTGCCTCCATCTCTTATGGAGAAGTGATGAAGATGGAGACTTTCCACTTTGGGGTGCTTGTGCGCTGCATAACAGGTATCTATCTCCCACATCTTCCTCGACAGTCTTACTGGGAGGGTCGGAAGGGGGTTAACGTCACCGCAGCTGACAAATTTCCCATTTCTCAGACACGTCTGAGCTAGGGACAGCTTCCAACCGCTACACGTGGAGCGTCTGGCAGGAGAACAATAACCACCACGAAAATACCAACGCAGGTGTCACTGTCTCTTGTGAGAAACGTGCCCCACTTCTTAGATTTTTTTCAGGAATTAATTGAAAAGATATTTGTGGGTTTTGTTGTAATAGGGGTTGCCATGACAACCGCTACAGCTACTCGGGGAAAAAATAGGAAGGGCTTACACTGTCACTGAGGCCATCTGTCCCTTCCATGGAGGGTCATTATGGAGCCATGCACCAACCTCCGCCAGCCAAATCTTCATTTAAGCCTATGGTGATAAAAGTGCTTGGTACAATTTATCAAAAAGCTTCTCTCCTGAATCGCTGTTTCTTTTCTCTGCACTGACATGATAATTTCCTCTATATTGGTGCAAATTAAATTCTAATGAGGAAGCTTCGCATTTCAATGTGATGGAGAGCTTTTCTTCTCTGAGATGCGCAGCAGCATCACACTCATTGCAGAGGGAGGAGAAGGGATTAAATATGGATCAAGGTGCATGAGACAAAGGCTCGCGTTCCTTGCCTACCTCTGATGCTGCCTCCCAGCACTAGAGGTGCAACAGCCCTTTGGCAGCCCTGAAAAAGGCAGTTTTGCTAAGGTGTCTAATTATTTGCCATAGTACTGGTATTGTGTAGTCTGGATGGCTGAATGTTCCTCTCTGAGCTAAGACCACAAAATCCTCCAAGGATAGAGGTGGTGAGCAGTTCCCGAAAAGGTGTCTGGGATACAGTGGTGGATGGGACAGCAACACCCTGGGCAGGGGGAGTGGAGGTGAGGACAGGCGCTTCCCTGCAGGGAAACTTGGGGCTGCTCTGTGTTTTGGGTGTTGTGGGACACCATGGTCCTTGCTATGGCAGTGCCTCCAGAGCCTCCAATTCCAACAAGGGAGGAAGGGGCTTCCTCCACTGGTGTGATGTGATCCAGAAGATACTTTCAGTTGTGCTTTCTCTGTGACTGCTACAGAAAGGGCACCCCTCCATCCCAGTAATGTGAACTGTCCTTTCAGCTCCATCATCTCCATCATGCAGTGTATCTGTGGACCTCTCAGAGTCAAAGGCTCTCTGCATGCAGGGGAGATCCTTGGCAGGGCATTGTATGGGGGAAACGCAGAGATGGTGGGGTCTGGGGTCTCCGCTGCCCTATGGGTCCATACACTGGTACTGGTGTGACTTGAGGGGGCGATAAGAAGAGCTCAAGCATGAAAGTCCACTCTCCACATGGGAGGAACAAACCCCAGCCCCACAGGAGACAAAACACGGGGGAAAACTTCAAAAGAGACCCCCAGTTGTAGAAGAGCAGAGCGATGGCTCTCCGTTTGGATCCTCTCTGGAGTGGAAGGGTCTTGCTGGAGGCACAGGGTGGCTCTGGGCTCAACTCCAAATAAGATTTCCAGGGTCACTGCAAGCTGCTAAATCTTCTTCTGCCACAAATTCCCCACCAGAAGGAGGTGTCAGAAAGCCCAGAGTGGGCAGGAGGAGGTTAAAACTCTAAATTATTGGAGATCCCATTCCCAGGGACTGCTGGGACCCTGCCTGCGGACTGACAAAGTCTATTTGAATCTGATATTCCGTGTAAAGTCAGGAGCAGGCAAAGAGTCAACTCCAACCAAAACTGCACTGGTATTAGCTTGACCCCTGTAATGTGAAGCTGCTGTGCCCGCGTGACGCCGTGCATCAGAATAATCTCTGACATCTGCTGTGGTACAGGGCCAAAGCCACCCTCAGAGGGAACAGCGGGGCTTTATTTGACTCAGTGGCCTTTACTCCAGGGTTGAATTTGGGCCCCCGGGAATGTCAGTTGCTGCCCCTGCAGCATTATTTACTGGATGCCTCTCTGTAGTTGGAGCTGCACTTTTTGGACGGCAACTTGTATTCTGTGCTTTGGAAGCTGCTTATATTGAAACTTCAGGATGAAACTCCAGCCAAAAGATACCAGGCAGAAAGTAAAATATTAGAGGCCCTGGAAGAAGGTGGTTGATCTGAGCCATTGTTTTTCTAGGACTGCTAATTCCAAGTAATCTCAATTGTAAACAAAGTTTGCAGCAATTATAGAAAAAAAAGAAAAGCATGTAATGGAACTGTATCCCTCCGTGGAGAAGTGCAGCTGCTGGGTTGTCCCAGAAACCTTTTCCTGGAAGGAAATCATAAGTTGTTCTGGAGAAGGTGCTTAGAAGTTGCTTGGAAGACCTGGATCTGCGAGTGCTGCAGCATCCTCAGCCCTGTCCTGGTGCTGAGAGACTGATGTGCCTTTGACCATGTGAGGAGCACCAAAGTCCTCAGAGCTGCCCCAGGGGTGCTAAGGCCATGTCCATTGTATGTCTACATAGTGTTTGTGTCTTTGTACAACAGGAACCATCTGATTTCCATGAGATCATTAATCTGTACGATTTACAGAACACTTTGGCCGATAAGGTCATGGGAGGGAGACAAAGTACAGCTCTGCGTGGGCTGAACATGACACAGGCATGGGAGAACCCTGGGACAACCCTGAGAGCCACAGACAGGCCAAACATGACTGAACTTGTGTGTGATAAGTTTACAGTGAGCCAAGCAGGATGGGTCAATTTAAGAAGTTATAAACTTCTGCATAACAGCCCCACACACACAATCTGTAGAAAAGCCAAGCAAACCAATCCAAAAGAACAAGAATGGAGAGGAACAAGGGCAAGGGAATAACAGTGCAAAGACGTTAAACCAAAGGACCGTGCCCTTGGGCCCAGGCACTGGTGAGCGCAGAGGAAGAAGTCTGAACAGGTTTGTGGAGAATGCTTCCAGCACTCAGTGTCCTCCCGTTTTATCTTTTGGGAACTGCTTTATCTTTTGGGAAAGCCATTTCCCAGACAGCAAACAGAACCTTGCTGTGACTTCAGAAGACCCTGCTTGTTATCTCAAGACTCAAGTTCCTCTTCCATTGGGTGTGAGGGGTGGAAGGACTTTCTCTTTGCTTTTCCTCAGTCACTGTGATTTCCAGGGAAGAAAGCAGAGTCAAGAGCTCTGTGCATGTTGGACTTCCTCCGTGACTTTATGCACATTATGGTGCAACTTCCTAGTACAAGAATTAATGAAGACTAATTAGCTTGTCCTGCTGTGCGCAGTCCTGCAGGGCAATCCCCTGGCTGGGGTGGTGCTGACTCATTTATCCCAGACACATTGCTGCATGCTCAGCTTCTAACTTGGGAAAGAAAATGTGCTTGGGTCTTCCTCTTGGAAAGGCTTTGGACACACGCTTTGGGAATGGAGCTCTGCACAGGCGTGTTCCCTGTGTTCCCAGAGGTGAGCTCCACATACCTGTGTGTGAAGCTGTTGCAGGAGCAGAAAAATACACTGGTTTTTCACAAGCGAAGGAGCCAGGCTTGTTCCCTGAGGCCTGGACCCAAATCAATGAGCTCGCAGGAGCAGAAGGGCTTTCCTTATATGAAGCCAGGGTATGTGCTGGGGTAAAGCAGAATAACTGTGGTGAAGGACTAGCACTTACTCACTTCTGAATGTAATGGGGGCTGCAGCAAGGGATTCTTGGTATCCCTGGATTTGCAACAGAACTCTGTCCAACAGGATTCATGATTTATCTTCTAAGAGAGAGAATGACGTAATTTATTCTGTTTACCTTTCCCAAACAAAGAGCTTAGCTCTGCCTGAGGTCTATTTCTGATCTGTATTTGCTAGAAGCTGTTTTGACTGAATTTTGCAAAGCTGCTGAATAAGTGTCTCATGTAAAATGGACAAATAAGAAAATTATTTTTTTAGAATTAATCTGCCCAGTTGTTACATTGCCTGTCTTTTTCTGGGACACCAAATCTTTGCAGCCTGGCCTGATTAGTACATAATCAAACGGATCTACTGTCCCATTGCTGGCCTAGGGACACAGGGATAAAATTAGAACAGCAATTGTCCTCAATAATGCAAATTATTATTTCATATTTATTTCTGACATAGCTCGCAACACTGCGGTCTTGTGGGATGGCTGTCTAGGCCATGCAGTGTGAACAACAGTAAAGGGGAAGAACAGTAACTGCATAAATGCTGTATAACTCATGAGAGAGACAGCATTGACACAGGTAAAGTCTGTTTTTCAGATTTTGCCAACTCCATGCCTTTAACTTCCTACTTTAGCCTATGTTTGGGGTCAGTGAGGTATCTCAGAAGGCCTAGAGCCCCAGTCAAACATCAGGTCTTCTTGGACTACCCTTGGTGGTGCATCCCATGAGTGCAACCAACACAGCTCCATCTCCTTTCCTTAGGATTTTGCATGATAGCTCCTACATCTTTGCTGTCCTGTTGATGCTGTTTTGAGACCTTTCTCATACACCTTTGTTTGAAGGGTCAGCTTCTCTGTGGCTTTCCATCTGACTCACCAGTTTGCCTTTCTAAACCTCCTGAAAATTTCTCCCTCACTGCACCTCTTAGTTTATCTGCTGACATTGTTATCTTCTATTTAGCTCTGAAAACCATCCAGAGTGGTGGAATGGGAAGGATTGACTCAGGAGTGAGCCAGACACCAGTCAGTCTTGTCACTTGGGAGAAAGTATCTCTATGAGAACTTGGCTTTCTAACTCCTCTGCAGTTTTCCTTAGCTGTTCCTTAGAAATATTATTAAACCATGAGTGAAGATGGCTGAATTGAATATGGCAATGTTGAGGATGCAAGAAAGTTTCAAAATTCAGCTGTTCTCATTGTTAGGAAAATGTGATTTCAGAAAGCTAATCCCGATGTTATTTTGTAAAGAATATAGGGTTTGCTTTTTCTTTTAGTTACAAGGAAGAAGCTGCAGACCCGTGGATGCTCAACTCTCTGCCCTCAGGGCCAGAAAGTCCCTACTCAAAGTGCCCCTGCCAGGCATGGATGCTGTGAATGAAGGGTTGGATTCCCAAGATGACTGAATTCTAGTATTTTCAGGCACTTTAAAGACGACGAGATCTTAAATATCTTTTGCATTTGATGAAAAAACCGCAGCCTATATGTTTTCAGGCAGCATTTTGACATTGAATCTCTGAAAATGAAAACCAAGGATCACCACCTCTGTTCCCAATAGCAAGACTTCTGCCATTGCAACTCCTTTGAAATGTCAAGAAAAAGGTGAAGAAACACCCAACTTTCAAGGTCTTTTATGTTCATTTTGTGTAAAGCCATGGCAGAAATTCTCTGCCAACATTCCAACACCTCCTTTATGAGGGCTGCTGACTCAAATGTACATCATCTGCTTACTGGTCTTAAATGGCCACCAGAAGTTTCTGGGAAATATTTTACACGCCTGAATACATGTGTTAATAGATCCCATGAGATATAAAAGAATATTAGAGAGTACAGCTTCTCCGTGAATGAAACAAAAAAAAGTCCATCCTACAGAGTCAGATGAATTTTATTATCTTTGGCTGTGTATATCTGTATTAATTTATATACCGATTAAGAACACACAAGGAATTACAGGACTTCAAAATTTCTTATTCATATTCTGCTGATAAGAAGGTATTTTTGGAACATTTACGTTTCCAAATAAGGAAAATGCTAATAACAGAAATCTGTGAATTAGCTACTGTTCTTCTAAAGAAGTCTTTTTGTCCATTTTTTTTCAGTCTCTTTGTTCCATAAGGGAAGCATAGCAATTAGTGCTGATTGTGTGACTGGTAAATTATCAACTGCTAACTTCTATTCTACAATGCACTTGAAAGAAAGCTTTGATTGTCGAGACCAAGAACACAACTCGGGATGTCTGGGGTCCAAGGGCTTGTGCAAGGCTATGATGAACATGGAGGAATCTCTAGTCTGCTGTGAGATTTTCTGATTTTTTGTGTAATAAAGAGTGGCTAACATTACCGAGATTAAGTGTGAAGACACTAACATTTGTTGTTGTGTAACTATTGGTCTAATAAGGAGAGACTGTCCTGAGATGTACGGTGATTCGCAGCTGCCACAAATTCGTTTAGATCATACCAAACTGATCTAATTTCCTCTTTGACAGAGCAAGACAGAGTAAAGAGATAAGGAGGAGCAGTACAAAGTCATTTATCTTGAACTTATGAAGGCTTTTGTATTGCCTCATTCAGCATTTTCCTAAGTCAGCTCTGGAAATAAGGTCTAAAGACAAAAACTGAAAGGTGCAAAATTGGTTGGGAAACCATAATGAGGAGAGAGATTCAGGATTTCCTGCCAAGGTCGTATTACTGGAACTGTACATGGAGCTCAGCGCTGTTCACTGCTGTGCTTAATGAGGAGAGGAGAGGAGAGGAGAGGAGAGGAGAGGAGAGGAGAGGAAAAGGTGCCTGCTGCACATTCAGTGACACCTGGAAGGAGTTGCAAGCACATTGAACTGAGGGTTGAGACTCAAAATGGACTTGGTCAATTGGAAAAACATCCCAAAGTATTGTAATGCTCTCTGATGAAGACTGATGCAAAGTTTGGCACAGAGGGTAAAAATAATGGTACAGACACAGGAAAAAGCACATCCGGGTGGTTCTACAAAACACGAGACGTAACGGTTTTCAAAAGCAACACGTGGCAGTAATGTTTTACTGCTGTAAAAAAATTAATTCTGCAGTTCAGGAAAGGTATGGAGTGATGGGAAAGAGCACAGAGGACAAGAAGCACCATGGGCTGAGATGTCCAAAAATGAGAAGGTTGAGGGAAGACACAGTAAATTCCCAGTGCACTAAGAACCACCAGAAATAAAAAGGGTGGAAAACGTGCCCCATGTGCAGGACAGATGGGAAAAAATATAGCAGGTGCAATTTGTAGAGGGTAGGCTGTGAGCTAAAGTTTAGGAAAAGACTCTAATAGTGAGAATTTCTGGACACAGGGTGGCTGTGGAATTGCCTGGGGTGGCTGTGGAAACCCCATCACCAAGGATTTTGGAGGATGGCACAGACAAAGGTCTCTCAGAAATAGGTGGTCACAGATCATCATGCCATGCAGACGAATGAAATGACATTTCAAGATCTACATCAGGTTTATTTTCTTTGGTTCTCTATTAATCCCTGTACTTGGCAAAACTTAAAGAACACAGTTAATAATAGCTCTGGAGAGAATCGTTTGCTATTTTACCTTATTTGGTGGATAACAGCAAACCTTTCTTTGTGACAAGGAGCAAACCTTGTCTAGGAGCACAAGGGTGCATGTCTGCATTCGTGGATTCCCGCAAAAGCCCAGACCAGATCCTGGTTTTCTCCCTGGTTCTCCATGTTCTCCTCTATGGGAGCTGCAGTGAAACCAGCTGTGTCATTACACTCATGGCCTTTACAGGTATTTTTTGCTGTGCAACCTCAGCCACACATTTCATCTCATCAAGCCAGGGTACCTCTTGCTGTGCAAAAAAGGGTGATCTACCAGCTTGGATCTCACATCAGAAATTTGTATTTTTCAAGTACTTCAAGAATCTTGAGCAGCAGATGCAGACATACACAGAAATGAGTGGGTTTGCAGACAGTGACAAACCTGCATGCAAAGAAACCCTTGTGCTCGCCGCGGAGCAGCAGGAAAGGACCTGCAAGGTAGGAGAGAACCACGCAAGGCATCTAAGCCCATGTCTTGGAAGCATGGACAGACATCCCCTTTTCACCCCAAAAAAGCCCTCACACCTCAGCGTAACACATCAAACTTGAAACTCTTGGTTCAAAAAAACCTCACAAAACAACTTACACAAAGAAGCAATGTAGCCAGCCCAAAGATGCTACCAGTGCCCAGATATCTCATCTATATTCATTGGTGGAACAGGCACAGTGCACAGAAGGGCTCCACAGTTTAGGACAGGCTGCGTGTACAATTAAACTTCCAAGGGCTGACCAGAGCCTCAGTGATATCAATGTAAATCAGGGCTACGGAGCTATGAAGGCATGAAATGAGATCAGAACGAGCCCTGGAGCTTTCTCCCATGCCCAAGACCTATCCCTGGTTCCCTGTCAAGCTTCAAGCGAGATCTCGCTTGCAGAGCGTGCGCTCATTGGCATGATGCCCCCATTGGACTTGCTGCTGGAATCAGCCATCCAGTAACTCATTAATTCCAAATCATTACATTATTTCTCTCTAACCCAATTAGTCATGTAAGCACTGAACAATCCATTCTACTTTCTCCTATTGGATATTTAAGCAAGTGGCTCCGTATCCATTTACTGATGTCTAGAGCATTGGCTTTGGAGTGCCCAGCACACAGTGAGTTTTTGTGGCATAGCATGGTCACAGCATCAGCTGCAACATGCAGCATCCTAAAGACTCAGGTGTTTTGTAGTAATTTCCATGTTTTCTCCATTTCAAAGTATCTTTCTCCTTCATCTTCTGGTTAAGATGCAAACACTGCATTTTTGTTAGCCTGAAAGGTGTCTGCACCTCGTGCTCTCAGCAGAGCAGAGCTATTGGTGTGGGATGGATAGCAGTGATGTGTGGCGTGCCCGCATGAGTGCCTGGGTGCTTGTGAGAGGGGAGCCAAAGCCCCTGTGAATGCCCCTGGGCCAAATTCCAGTCTAAGGAAAACACCCCACAGTGTCTAAAAGCCGGATCCACTTCAGCACTTGTGGCACAGCCCCAGCCCTGCCATGGGGCTGCTCTGGGGGCTGGCAAAGCACATCACACTCATGATAGGGAAAAGCATTTCCAGGGCCTTTCCAGGGCCCTCATACCTAAGACATCCCCAGAAACCGGAAGGTGAAAAAGCAGCAGCACAAGGATTTTTCCCTACCTGAATTTTATTATTTTTAACATTTCGCAGGGCTTTCATGCCCCTCCCCAGTTCCTCCGTGCTCCTGTGTAAGTTCCTTTACTAGTGGGACAGCAATTTCTATCTGTTTTAACCAGATGCTCCCCATTTCAGGGTCTTGTTTCAGTGTCTGTGCAGTCCTTCCTCTGACCTCTCTCTCATCAAAGAGGATCCTTCAGGCAATGGCAGCAGAGAGAAACGGAGGTGAACAGCTCCCAGCCTGAGCGAGGAGCTGCTGGAAAACCTCCAAACACAACTGGGATGCTGCGAGTGTGGAAAGTTTGCAAGGGATCAGCAGGCAACTGGGAAAATTCACCAAAGGAAATGCCTTTGGGGTTGCTAGCTGCAGAGAGCCCACCTGAAACTCAGCAAACCCCAGAGGCATAAACCAGCAGGGAAATTAATGGGGGAACCATCTCCCCCTTATCCTTGTTCACCCCTCAAGCACACACACCTGCCTCCTCCTGTACCCTTGGTCCGACCCCACATCGTTTTACTTGCACTCTTAAGAAAAGCCATACTAACCAGAGAGTTTTTAAGGAGCCACAGCTGTTCTCAATAGCCGCAAGGCCGGTGTGTAATGAGCTTTCAGCTTATTGTTACTAAGTGGAAAGGCACAATTAAAGCCCATTAGCTACCATGACATCACCAGTGTGGAGGAAACGCTCTGTGCCCAGCAGGAAGGGGGCAGGACGCCCATGCAGTTATTTGCAAAGAAACCCAGGGCAACGCCAGGCCCTGGGAGGTGATTTCTGTTTGTGCAAGAAGGTTGGCGACGGCCCATTTCCAAACCAAAACTCATTCCTTTTCACAAATGTGCTGTGTGCTGGAGACGTGCACAGATTCACCAACTTGGAGAGGTTGTGATGCCTTTCAACTGTGCTGCAAAAAGTTCACCTCATAACTCATGAACTGGTCTCCAGAAGACAGCAGCACAATGTGTCCCCATGATGGAGCAGGACTGAACATGCTGGGTGTCCTTTTTGGGGTAGCAAGACAGCACCCAATGGCTTCATGTTGGTGCAGGCAGCATCCTCGCTGTTGGCATCCTGAGCGCTGCGGCTGAGTGCGTGCTGTGACCAAGCTGCAGCACAGGCACCCGCGGGGATTTCTTGAACTTTGGCTGTCCTCACCCCTCCTGTTAAAGGGATTTTCTTTTTTGGGATCATGTTTCTCTGGGGCGGGGGGGATGCCGGTTGCGTTGCGGTGGCAGAGCAGTGGTGCTCCATCCACAAACTGCTGGAGCTGTTTCCAGTTTCGGAGCTGACAGGATTTTTGAACAACAGCTTGAGACGTCTCTGAAATAAGTGGCTGCTGTCCCCAAAGCATGGGTGTGCAATGGGGCTGGCACGACTGGGCACCCTCACAGCCCCACAGGGCGAGAGGCACATGCACAGCACCCTGTATGGGAGTCAGGATTGCCTAGAAAAGCGATGTGAGCTGGGGAAAGGGCTTAGTCTGGTTTTTTTCATGGATATATGCTGAATTCTTCAGTTCATTGTCACTGAGAAGCTGCTCTCTTGGGTCACTAGGGTGCACTTTGTATTTTCAAGCTAGTTTTTGCAACTGTGAAGGTCTTTTTCTTCCTTCCTTTCTTCCTTCCATCCTCCCATCCTCCCATCCTCCCTCCCTTCTCTTCTTTTCGCCTTCCCTTGGCCAAGTGAAGTGGAAACCCTCCATGAGCAGCCCCGGCTCCTGCCCCACGGGAGGAATGGCATAAAGGCAGGAGATTATCCTAACAGCTGGGAAGATTTTCTTCCCCACCATGGAAAGTTGATACAAGTTTTGCAATCCAGCAGTGCTCGGGGCTGTGGGCAGCGAGCCAAGCCCCATGTAAATCAAAGGGATTTTCCCCTCATTTCCACAGGGGCCAAGATTTCACCCCAAGAAATTTTGTGGTTGTTTCCTCGCTGCAGTTGCAAAGGTTCAGCACCCTGATGAGCTTTTTTCTTCAGTCCCATGGGAGAATTTGCTGCTTCTCCCAGGTTCAAAATGGGCTGTTCAGGGAGGTGCAGTGCTGGTGGGGTGGAAAGCAGCCTCTGTGCTGTCAGGGCTCTGTGCTCCCAGAGCAGAAATACAGCGCTTTTCTTGCTGCAAGAGAATAGCTGGTCTCCTAGAGCCTCTCCTGGCATGTGTAAAATTGATGCACTCCACACAGGGCTGGAGATCCGAGCCTGCCAGCTCTTGTTCCTAAATCTAGTTAGCCATGTTGCCCTGTTTAAATAATTAATTACACTCTCAGTTGCTACAGTTGTGCAGGGATCCCATTGTGCAGGGATCTGTGTGTCAATTTTTAGATGAGATAGTATAAACCAGCAGAAAATACTTAGGTGGGAAGAAGGTTGCACTGGTCTCACAAAAAAAGAGTAGGGGATGCCTGCTGAATATTGTTCATCCTCTCTGCTGTATGCACCTCCTGCTGCACAGGCGGAGCTGCCGGTTGTGTGACACATGGGAGCTGCCCCAAGCTGGAGGAATGTGAGATCCAGGCCCTCAGACGCCATCTCTCCTCGCTGTGAAATTTCTGCTGCTGCTGAAGAATTCCTAACGTCTTCCTAATGGAGAAATTTGCACTGTCACCTTTCACAGAGCCATGCGGATTTTGCATAGGAGAATGTCGTAACTCCTCTCATCTGTATATGACCCTTCTTACCACAGAGGCACTGAGCCATGCACAACAAACACGGAAATGGAGGATGCAGTAAAATGAAAACCTGTCCCGTTGCAAAGAGTTCATTATAATCCAAGATGTCACTTGCATTTATGGGAAGGCATTCAATGGCTCTTGCACAAATCTGTCGCTGTTGGACAGTGAAGACCATTCATCTTCAAAAGTTAGAAAAGCCAAAAAGGATTTCTTAAAACTGAATTCTTACCATATGCATAGAGCACAAAATTAGAAAACCATACTCTTTGGAAAGCTGGAAGGAAGATCAGCTTTCACCGGGGAAGGAGTTCTGTTACATGTGAGTGAAATCAGAAGGAAATGGAGTTATCTGATAGGAAAGCAAGCGTCGGAAAAGCAAAGTTTATTAATAAACGCGTAGAAACAGCAGGACCGATGCATCCTCAGCTCTGCTTTGGGTGACTTGGAAAAGCTACTTCATTTCTCTTCTGCCTTTCAGCATCCTCATCTCTCCCAGCAATGGCTGCTTTACAGGTAGTACCAGCTGTGAGCGATGCTTGCAAAGGACAGGGAGTTTCTGGGATCCAAGATATTGAGGTGTGTGAATACAGATGGACAAATTCCTTTCCTCTGAAGGGACACCTGAAGGGAAAGGAGTAAAGGAAAAGCAGCATTTGCCTCTCATTTACTGACTTGGGAGAGAGCCTTGAACCACCCCAGAGGTGTGTGACGGTCCATGTCTTCAGAGCTGGGGCCACTGGTGGGACACAGCACAGCAGATGTCCTGCAGCACCCAACACATCGCCTTCCCAGGCACTCACCACCTTTGTGCATGGGGCCTGACCCCTCCTGTCCCGTGGGAGTCCTGTACATGTAGCTATGATTTCTTTGTCTGATTTTTCAATTTTGGGCTGGAATAACGTAAGAGATTCTGTGGAGCTGCTGGGGCTCTCTCTGCCCAGCGTGGCCCCCCATGCCTGCACGGGGGTGTGACGCGAGGCCATATGGGGTTATACATCCTTTAGAGATGTTCTTGGAGGTGGAGTGGTCCCATTTTCACTGCCTGTATGGAGCAGCTCAAGGGGAAAACAATTCTGGATTAGTTTTCTAATCAGCCATTCCTGGATTTCCTCTCATACCCTCCAGGCTGGCTCTGGAGAGCTCGGAGCAGAGTAGGATGCACAACTGGGGGCTCAGGAGCAATGTGGGGGTGAGTCAACATGGGTGGAAAACACACTCCTGCATCTGGGCATGCTCAGTAAGGCAAACATGTCCAAGTCCTCTCGTTGGACACCTCCTACCAAAATCCCAGTGCCCACCTGTGACTCTTGAAGCCCCACTTACTGTGCTGGGGGTCCTACCACCTCCTGGGAGCTTTGATTTTCAAGCAAAGCAAGTACCCAGTGAACACTAGGCTGCTGAGATTCAAGAGACCTTTTATATTTAAGTCCTGGTTTTAAATGGGTTATAAAGAGTTAATGATTAAAAGATGTTCTGACCACATTACAGACGTGTCTGTGTTAGACATGTTTTATGTGCTCATCTGAGAACAGCATTAGAGATCATTTATAGGGAGTTTTTGCCCTGTTGGATTCTATCAGAAACACTAACAAACAATTGTCCATGTTTATTAACACTCTGTAAATTTATTAACACTTTGTAAAATAGCTATAAATGGAACTTTAATATATAGTATGGCCCAGAGCAGGCACCTAAATAAAAAGGTATTCAAAGCCCTGGTCACTTCTGCAAATGTTGGCAGTGGTGTTTGCAGAAGTTGGTGGCTCGGGGCCAGCTCTAGGGTTTCTCTGATACGCAGCACAGGGCTTGATGAATGCTGCTTTCTTCCTGAACCTGAAAATATTTTGTTTTGCAGGAAAGGGTTTGGAAACCCAGGTTTTCTGCTTCCATGCTGAAAGGAGAATATAATGAAATAGCAGAAGCCTTTTATTGCTCAGCACCGTCACTGTTGTTGGGTTTGAATGCACGCACTGTCTTCAGCTCCTTAACTCGGAGCTTTACTCCCGCACAGGGCGAGCTCTCCCCAGAGCTGCAGTGGGAGCCCTGCCTGAGCTGGGGCTGCAGGATTCAGCTCAAAGTTGATTATTGAAAATATGAGAGAGCATCAATAGCTTTGTAAGAACAGCAATAGCTTTGTAAGAGCAGCAATAGCTTTGTAAGCTGAGCCCAAGTTATGCAACCACCAAATTGCATGTCAGGCTTCATCTCTTGCAGTTGGCATTTCCTTAACAGTCAAGCTTGAGCCTGCAAAGGGCTGAGCTCTGTGGCCTGGGAGATGTTTGGGAGTTGTGGGAATGATCAGCTCTGTAGCAGTTGAATACTTCAGCTCCCCTCACTTCCCATGCAGTCCCCACTGGAAGCCCTCTGTGAGGGCTCCTTCAGTCTCACTAATCACATGTATTCAGTGGTGCATTTTCTTAAAAAATGTCTAGAGGATTGATATGATCAGGTTGTGGACAGAAAAGCATCCGGTGATTATCCAAAGATTCAGCTTTTTAGCATTTTGATATGAAGCAGAGAATTGCTGCTATTTATAGAGAAAAATAGCATACAATTCCTAAACAGTGTTTTGCAAATTTACATTCCCATGGTGTGTCCTTTCCTGCAAGCATTTCATATGTGTGCATCACTATAATTTAGAAACCCACTGACCCCACACATTTTGTTTTGCTTTGCCATCGTTTTGCCCCCTTGTTCCAAGAGCAGGAATTTCCTGCCAGCTCCTTCCCAGAGCCAGCAACAAGCACCTCTCAGTTTTTGCACAAAAAATGCCTTTTCAGACCCAATTCCTCTCCTCTCAGCTGTTCCCAGCACTCCTTCCTTGCACAGCATCCTGCGCACACCACTATATTAACAATTAATAGCAGGGCAGCAGCAAAGGAAAAGACAATAAATTTGCTTTAATTGGGCAGGAATGTTGCCAGGTAACCTTCTTCCCATTTTCTATCTCAGTTTTTCATTGCTCGCTGAGGCTTACCCCTGTTTGAGGGCAACCCTTTTCCCATTTACCGCTCCAGGATGCTCATCTTGGAGGCTTCTTCCATCAAGGCTTTTTGGTGTCATCTATACCTCAGATCAAGGCTGAACCAACACAACGCACACCTGACAAAGCTCAGGAGCACAGAGAAGGGCTTTATTACTGTGGTAATGCAAAAAAGCATCTGGAAACCTTGAAACAAGCCCAGACCGGGCTATGGTTACTGCAGCAGGAAGCGTCACAGGTTGGGAACCGGCAGATGGTCCATCATCCTGACAGCAGCAGCTCTGCGGGCTGCAATATAGACCCTGTGAGATGCCGAAAGCTTCTTGAGTGATGCAGAGCATCCTGGCTACCCACTGGCTTCAACAGAGGATACAGCACATGGCACCACAGGCAGCGCCAGGTCCCCCCCTGGTAAAACCTCAGTGAGTGGTTTTATGTGTGTGAATTTGGGTCACCACCTTCAGTGACAGCCGTCATATGAACACGGTGTACCAGGCTTGATCCAGACATGACTGGAGCCCAAATATCTCAGCGCAATTAATCCCAGCACCATGGACAAGCACAAAAAAGAAATCTCATTTAATCAGTGGATATTGACGTATATACACACAAAAGAGATGTCATTGGTGGATATAGAAAGCAGAACCTTCACTGCCAAAAACTAGGTCCCAACCACTTGTGTTGTGGAAAAATCCCACCTGTGGAAGTGACTCCAACCACCCAGCAGTGGAGTTTGAGCACAGGTTGTGGAGCAATGAACCACACTGACAGCAGGTTTACCTCTCTGAGAAAAGTAGCCCAGGCTCTGCCCATTCAGATCTGGCCCTTCTTTCTTTACTTACTCTGAGGATCCTATCTGTGAAGCGGGAGCAATTAGGAGTAATTAGTGTGAAATGACAGTTGTGATCACCAAGACCATCATTAGCATTAATTTTGAATAGGAATAGATCCCAAGCAGCTTCTAGAAAATAACTTCAGCCATCTCCTGCCTGATTCATTCTCATGAAAGGAAAGGAAGAATTCGGCACCGAGCAGCTCTGTAAGACAAGGGGTCAGCACAAGGTGTCGAGTGGCAAGTGCGTTGTTAGGACCAGGCTTTGTCATCTTGCATTTTGCAGCCTGTTGTCAAAAAACTATCTTTTTCTTCACTAGAACAGACAAAGGGAGGGTAAGAAACACAACTTGCACCAGAGTAATCCTCTGCAGCGGATAACAAGATGGAAAACAAAAGACATTTCTTGGAAATCTCTTATTTTACTGATAACCATAATTGTCCATTGCAGAATGGCAGGGTTTTTCTTTCTAGCTAGGCATTTTCCCTGGGTTATAAATACGTCATAAAAGTGCCAGACCATAAAGTTTACAAGTTATGTAAGGGCCGACTTACTGTATAATTACCTTGTTTTTGCTCTTGGGCATTGCTGTCTTCAACTGTTATTCTGCAAGGCCTCGTGGGCAGCAGGACCAGCCAGAAAAATAAAAATAAAAGCAAGAAAGAGGAGTTGTCCTGGTATTTGGTGGCTCGGTTCCGACATAAACACTGCCGGGATCAGCAGACGTGCTGGAACGCTGCGGGACCCAGGGTCAGGGTGAAAATCCCCTGGTTTTCACATTCATACACCCCAAACCACGGAAGTGCAACTTTCCCATCTTCAGCTCGAAACCTCAGAGCTCTTGTAGCCAAAAATGGGACAATTGACAAATAAGAACTCCAACCAAGAGCTGCTGCACTGGCCAGAAAAGAAAAAGAGAAACATTTCCAAATAGAGAAATGTGCAAAAGCTCCTCTGCTGAAGACAAGGATAATATTTGCTATGTTATCCTAACCAAATATGCCACTCAGCACTCTCTCTTTATCGCAGTTATTTTAGTGGTGTTGAGCCAGGGTCAAGACTAAGTCAAAAATTTATAATTTTGCTTTCCAGACAAGGCTGTCTGCCCAATGAAATACAGACTTTACGAAATGTGTCTTGCTACAGATCACCCTTAATGCAGATGCATTATTAGATGTAGCATTTGCTGTTCACTGCTTGCTTTTTCATCCTGTCTTGTTAATAATATCTATGTGTAATATAAATATAAATATTTTATAAATACAAACATATGAATAGAAATCTATTCAATATATAAATATATAAAGCATATTTAATAT
>NW_010169966.1:0-45614 GCF_000695765.1 Mesitornis unicolor
ATCATTTCATGGTCCCTATGCCCAAGACAGCATATATATAGGTGATGTCTAATTCAAGTGGTAGGTAGGTCTATTAAAGCTTAGCTTCTGAGACCTTCACGCTCCTGATGTCCATATTTAATCTGCCATATCTGTGGTCACATGTATAAACAGACTGGAAGATGTGCTAGAGTGAAAGAGCAAGGACCCAGCATTCTCCCAGCTGTATGGAGTTTCCAGATGAAGAACTGTATTACCATAGATTTCCTCTGTAGTCATTAAGGTGAAAGAGAGATGCATGTCTGAAGTATAGTGATCTCCAAGGAATTGTGTTCTTCAAGTTCTGCATCTTACTGTTGGCTGTGCACAGGATCTGCAGTTCCTTTAACTCCACAGTTAAATGCTTGAAGTTTGATGGATAACTCTGGGTTTAATAGTGTTTTACTATTATTCCTACTTAACTTTCAGCTTATGAAACAACTATTACATTAATTGCTTTAGGAAAAAAGATAAAAATGAAGCTTAATATAAAATGTAAAACAGTATCTCAGAGTTGTTGGCTGGAATCTCTTTCAACATGGTTAAGTTTCCATCTCTATGTTTATATAATGTAAAACATGAAATGGAAATATATGTCTACCAAAAATAAGCCAAAAAATCATTGACAGTCATCCAGGAGACATATATATCTAAAAATATTTATATATGTGCACACATAAGACTTCCTGGTGTGGGAATACTTGCTAGGTGAGATTTCAGTGGTGCTAATTGCACTGGTCCTGCAATATATCACCATCAGGGTTGCTAAGAAAATTCTCCTCAATGCAGGTCAATGTTTAATATTGATACACTTCATTTATATTTTCTTAGGTCACTTTTATTTCAGTCTGGAAGTACAATCAGAATTTAGGTTAGATTTCCTGTGCCCTGAACTGTTTAGAGGTAGATTTATGAAAATTGCAGGCTTTTTAAAATACAGGACTTGAGCAAAAGAGAGAATTGTTACCTCAGAAAGCTTTATGAGTCATAATCAATTGCCCACTACCCCTCTGAAATAGGTTTATAGGAAAATGTACATCCTTCTCCTTATAGAAATGGGAAAACCTGATATAGAAATGAAGCGATTTCCTCAGGGCCATAAGCTGTGATTGGAATAAAAATTATTACTGACTAGTTTGTGATTGCAGCCCGATACCTGGGCTGTAGCAATACTTAACAGGGTCTCCCATGCCTGTCTGTCACTTCTGGAATTACTGGCCCCAAGAGCTATTTCTCCATGAATGACGATCATAGTTTACAGCTTCAGCTTATTCAGAAACAAGGTTGGTGCATGAGTTCCCATTTTTTAATCTGTCCAACATTTCACTTCTAGATATAAATTGTGATTGAAATATTTAGTTCAGATTGTTTCTAGTGAAAATGCCACTTCTATAACTTGTTCCATGAAATATTTCCATTTCCGTTAGTGTATCAAGTGTTTTCTAGTACCTGGGGAAAAAATTCTTCATTTCAATGAATATTACTGCTTCATGCAATTGCATGCTGTAATACCTTTTATTTAGCTGACTTGTAAAGGTTGAAGAGAGGATTAGACTTTCATTTCTTTCTGCTTCTGGTGAAGTTAGAAGTGTTACTTTCATCGAGGTTAAAGGAGACATCAGGGGTCTACCTCTGACACCTTCCAAGTCACGGGAATTCTGCTATCAGCTGGAATGTTAACAGGTTTTCCTGGGATTCATAGGTTCCTGTAATCCATCTAATCATTCCTGATGATTAAAACATTAACATAGTATCTTGGCCTCATGTCTTCCTCAAGGTTGTTGCACAGAGCAACTAAAAAGAGGTCAAATAAATTGCTTGGAAAACTTTAAAGATAATGCAGTGGCTTTCTTTAGGCCATTAAAATACTGAACTGCTTTTGCACCTTAATGATTGCAGTATTTGATGAAATTAAAAAAACACAGTCCGTGAAGATCTCTTAGCACAGCTGAGTTTGACTCACTAGAGGTTGCCTCTGGCAGGAGAAGGTTTATAGCTGCTTCTCAGCATATTTGAACGAAGATTATTGCTGCTGACGCATTGCAAAAGGGTAACATTTGTGTGTATCAGTGACTAAATTGCCCTCTGTGATACCACATCTCATAAAATGACAAACATAATCAATAAAAATTGCAGTAAAGAAGGTACTTTGGGATTTGTCTAGCTGTGGGGAACTAGAAGTATTTAATAATGTTGAATAGCTATAGTGACAGGTGGGAGGAGTTACTGCTTGTTACTGGAAAATTACCAACAGTGGATGATTTTTTTGAAAGTCTTGTTTTCTAATTTCCCAGAAAAAGAAAGAAATCAGTCATGACACCAGACATTAAAAAAGTGTGTGTGTGTGAAAAAAAACTATTCAGAAGCAAGCAAGTAATAAGGAAATGTCAAGAGGAGCAGACTTTTTAAAAAGTTAACATTTGAAGACTAAATTTTGTCCAGGCATTAGTGTTTGGGAGATGGGACAAGGAGCTATTGCAAGCAGATAGCTAAGTAACATCCAGAAGAGGTGGAAAGAAGGAATAGTCACAAGCGAAGGCTGGTTATTGTCAGATGACCCTACGGGTTAAGACAGTATATTGAGAAGATTAATATAACTGTGAAGTAGCACCACTAGTTCACTGGTAGTTAAATTGCCTTTTTGAGCTTGTTAAAAGGCAACAGCTTTGATTTTTTTTTAATTTTTTTAAATTCCTGTAAAACCAATGTAATTCCTTATCTTCAGCTGTGACAAAATGGCACATGTAGTTCATAGCACTGTGTGTTTCCATGACACATGACTTCCCTGTTGTCTTCCTTCTAGCAAATACAAGAAGGACGGATATAATTTTCTTCTAAAGGGCCTATGTTAAGTGTACCTACCAAGAGCGTGCACCGATACTTCTTTTTAAAAGTGTAAATCATAGTATAGAACACAGAAAATTAAAAGTAGTAATCAATATTACTCATTTAAATATCCTATATTTTGGGTCTTAGGTCTTAATCTTATCAATGATTAGACTTACTTTTTTCATAATTTAAAAGTGTAATCCTGTTGATTATAGTTTCTATTCTTATGCCTGTAAAGGTTATACTATGTACGTAGTACCACCAGAAATTAAGCTTTCTTAATGCTATATTTTTGCCAGCTACAGTTAAGTAATTTCTTAACTGCAGAGCTTGTTTCTCTGAACAAGATTAAGTACTTAAAAAATTTTGCTTTCATAGTAGTGTAGTACCCGCCTATAGAAAATGGCAAGTGTTCAGAAGGAGATTTTTTTTGGTTAGTATTGATATAACATTACAGAGGGAAGCATAGAATTAAGGGCAAAATAGAGCATTTAGATGCTTTATTTATTTCTTTATTAAAAGATGTCGTTACATTTAATGATTGACTAAAAGGACATGAACTTCTTTTTAGCATACATCTAACAGGTCAATAACACCTAGCCTTGGAGTGGATAGGTTTCAAGGTACATGTTTTGTCCCTTTCATCTCTCTTTATTAAAGCAAAATTAATCTTTTATTCTTGAATTTTAGCCAAGGGTTATTATCTAAACCACAGAAGAAGTGCAATGTAAAGTAGAAAAGGCAATAAACAGGGAAATTGGGCAACAGAGTAAGACTGAAAAACAGTTAAGAGTCCTACACATATTTAACTGCTATTTAGCTCTGGAGGTGATATATTCCTGTGCATTTTATATAAGCTGTTTCTAGTATCCTGGCCTCATGTAATCAGTGAAAACCTAGAGAAGCCTTGAAGACAGAGGCCTGCTTCTTCAGATGAAGCTTCACGAGTGCTTACTCTCAGCTTTTGCATCATTTTAGGATTACATTCTTTTTTTGACAGATGTTTCTTTGAACCAAGCAGGATCACCCTACTGCTATTTCCAGCTTTGCTCCTCTCTGATGTGAGGTTTTTTTGAAGTATACGTTTTAACAGTAAGTGAGTTACAAAGTGACCTACACTTTTACTTAACTGCAAAAAACTATTAACATTTAATTCATATGGAGACCAGTATGAAAGCTGCTATTGGAATTAAAATCTGTAGCAATCAATGCTTTTGATCCTTGAAAATTTTTTATATTAATTCTGTTCATCTCATAAATGCCTTTGACTTTCAAAAGGATTTATATCTTTATCTAAGCTTGCCTGAAATACTGAGACTTTATGAATGTTACAGTAGATAATAGATAATAGATAATAGATAATAGATAATAGATAATAGATAATAGTCAGCAAGCCATTCATTGTTTTCTTACTAATTGAAAGCTTAGCTTTACCAGGTGCTATTTAAGCACACCTGTGCATATACTAAGAGGTTTTTGGAGTTGGGGTTTTTTTGATTACACTAATCTTTTGATATCCTATCCAATCCTCTGCTACTTCTGTGATTATTAGCAGTAGGCTTTCATTTGTATGTCAGATATGTAACTTTCAAATGTGTGAGTTTTAAGGTAGCAGACAATGCTTTTCCAGCTGCCTCATGTTGTTTTGAATTAACTTCAAATTTTTAAATCAAGGACCTGAGGAAGGTTGCCCTTAAATAAGCTAATCAATGATGAAGCTACCATTGATTAATTGTTGGGCTTTCATTGATTGCACAGTTACAGTTCCACAGGAAGATTTCAAACTTTATTTGTGTAGTATTTCCAAATCATAAAAGAGCACTTTGTGTGTTGTATGCATTATGGAGTGATTGCCAGATATAAATCAGGAGGAGGAGGAAAGACGTTTGTTTTCCCTTGAAGTTCCAAGAACTTTCATATGCTTTATTCCTGATTTGCTAAAATAAAGGTTTCTTATGCTATTATCTTAAAAAAAAAAGGAAAAAAGAAAAAAAAGAAAAGAAAAAAGGTTTTCCAGCACTATAAAGGGAAGTGGTTGGTGCTGCTATTATTCCGTTCCATAAATAACTATAAATTCCACTATAAATAACAGTGGAATTAATAACATTTTCCATCTGAGGATCTCAAAACGTGTCATAGAATACTTATTTAAAACTTGCAAAAGAAGAGAATGAATTACAGTGAGGTTTGGCTACAATAGGAAATGTTATGCTATGGAAATGAAAGAGCAGCTCGCTTCCCACATATGTGGTAGGCTGCCCCTGATGCATTTAATACAGCTCCCAATCAGGTATTGCTCTCCTCTGCCATCTGGAAGGCAGCTACGAAGAAATGCAACTATGTGCAAAGGAGTGTTTGAAGATGTGTCCTTTTTAGGTGAAGTTCCCCTCTCCTCTGCAGCCCATCCTATGAGAAGCAGGTTTTCTGAATCTCTTGCTGTCTGTAATGCTTTCTTTCATGGCCACCAATTTACCTTTTTGAAAACCTTAGCACTGCAGAACTGCAGTATTGCTTTGGTGAGAAGTAGGTGACCTTTCATACTATTATTTTTGCAATTATCTAATCAAACTCCTTAGCTAGGGAGTTGCAAACTTGTTTCTTCTCTGCTTTTCTTTTCCTCATACCTCCTGCTGGTTGGAGATACAGCTGGGTTTATCCGCACTTATGAGTCCTGGACATTATTTTACGTGGCTATTTGACCCAGTTTTTTGCAGTCTCCCAGCTATATCCTGATCCAGTTAATTATTTTGCAGCCTCCCAGCTATATCCTTTGGCTCTACTCATGCTCCAACAGAAGGCCAAGATTTTTCTCTTCAGAGGAGCAAAAAAGGTTGTGTCACTAATGCATGCAGAATGCATGCTAGCTTCTAACATATGCTTAACTTCTGCCACTTAATTTCCTTTTCTTCTTCACTTTCACTACAAAAATTCTGCTGACTTTTTGAGAAGGAAATTATTCCCATCTTTGACTTGTGGGAGTAAGCAGAGCTCCCCAGTATGCCTGTTGCTTGGAATTAGATGTTACAGACTGCCTCATTAGTGCACTTTCCTAATAAAAATATTGTAAGCTCTGTTCTGTTTTAAGCTCTGTTCTGTTTTAAGCTCTGTTCTGTTTTAAGCACTGTTCTATTCTGCTCTGACAAGTGAGCCTCGTCAGCCTGCGCTAGCTGCTTGAACTCTAGCACTTCACTTCTGCAGGCTGCAACACCTTCCTCTTCAGGATTAGTCGTGTCAGACTCCTCATGGCTTAGCCTGAGCTACAGACTGCCCAGAGAATTGCAGCTGAGCCAGGCTGTAGATGTGCAATAGAAGCTTCCTGAAAATATGGGGTGCTCTTTCCCCCTTCTCCAAATCCACACATTCTTTCCTCTTTGTATCATCTTTATCCTTGTTTTAGTAACATCTTATCTTCATTGAAGTTCCACCATGGAATTCTCACGTATCACCATCTACAAAATTACAAGAAATATTTTTTTTTTGTCTACTGTGCCTTTCTGCTTTTACTTTTCAAAAGGTGGCCTGTTCTCAGCAAGTGCAGTAGCACAGTGCCCACCTGAATGTAATGGAAAGGATCATTTGGTAATTTGAGTATGAGGGATATACTGCAGATGTATTTCTAAACTGATTTCAGAAAAAGTAGCTTTGACCAGTATTTAATTGTGTTTCTGCTATCTGTAGGGACTGTATTTCACTATAGCTTACTTTACAGTATGTTTTTTTGCTTTTTTCAGTTGTCAGAAAAGCAGTTGAGCTATTTAGCAAATGACAAATCTATGTGATTAACAGTATTGTGGGATGGATGGCTGAGATCACATTTGGGTTATTTGGGGATTTCAGGTTTTTTTCAGTGGTGATATGGATAGGAACATGTTAGGCAGTTATGTGATGATTACCTGCATTCGTAACTGGTAAAAATATTGAATGATACAGGTACATTCACACCAGTGCACAGTGCAACACACAGGAGTGAGAAGATACAGCTACAATTTTTCTTCTAGGAAAAAAAAGATAAACAGTGAAGAGAAGTTACAAGGAAACAAATGCAGGTGTTGGTTTGTGGAAGCTAAATAAATAATGACTAGCTCTCAACTGCATGGATTTTATTATTGAAAGAAAAGATTTAATATTATCAGTTTGATTTAAACCCTTTTATTTCATAATTTATGATAGAACTTTATAGTTAACATTTTATAAAGAAGAAAGTGGCAGAAGTTTATGACTTTTAAAAGCAATTAAAGCATTTTGGCAAATACTGTGGAGCAACCATCATTTCAAATAATTAAGATGCTTAAATAAGATAATAGATTATTCCTGTTATCATCTTAATGTCTATATTTTGCCCAGTAAAGTTGATATGAAGTGACAATTTTATCATACTGTTATTCACAAAATTTTAGTGCTGTAATTTGTAGCATGGTTATAAACTTGTGTCTGTGATAGAAAATAGATGATAGTATTTTTTTGCCTGGAAGAAACTTTTAAAATCAAATAGAAGTGAGCCTGTTTATATGCAAATAATTATGATAATATTTTACAATCTTTTCTTTATATGAACATATTGGCTTTGGCAGATTGTTAATTTTGCTTTTAGGGTGTGCAATCAAATTTAAAGAAAGTGTTTTTATTGAAGTTATTATAATCTGAATCTGTTACATGGAGCCAATGGCTCACTTATTTTCTTCTCAAAATAGTTACACTGCAGAGCTGAGAAGTATGGGAGGTTTGTAAGTTGATTAATCATTTTATTGTTAAAATATATATGGGAGAAAGCTTAAAATGGAGAGACTATACCTTGCCATATGCACTTGCCGAGGAGATATGTTAATCATCTCTCATAAACTGTTTTTGATTTCTTGGATCTAACAGCTTTGAAACACAAGTCTGACATAAAGAGTGAATACTGCAGTATTTAATTGTTAAATTCATAAAATATATGGGTGGGTAAAGGGAAAATTGGGCAAAAATATAGAGAGATGCCATTGTCTTGAATAACTGAATCCTTTGTTTCACTTATTTCAAAGTATATTTATAGCACAGTCTGAAGTCTGTAACAACAAATGTACTGCGTGAGAGAGCATATGGAATTAAGGACTATTGTATACTTCATATACATGAAGGGAATGATTTATGCTTAGAAATGAAATCAGTAATGCTGTATTCTGAATCCTGAAAGTTTAAACAGGTTACCTGCTTGTATGTACCAATGCTAGAATACAAACCAAATATATTCTTATAGGTGTCTCAATCTACATAGAGTTCTTGTGTGTTCTATGGTACTTAGTGAAGCCAGTAGACATCAGAGTGATGTCTATTAAAAATAAATGTTAATGTTTCAGGAAAGTGTAGATGTTTAAAGGTGATTCATGGTTTCTTTCTTTTAAATAATGAGAATTGTGTACTGCAGGACAAGTTCAGGAAGTATGAAAGCACTTTACAAAGGAAAGAGATTGAGTATGGTATAAAATATTAAAGCTTTATACCAACAGATCTGTTTTTATTTAAATTTTTATTGAATTTTTTTCTTTGAAGTAACAACAAGAGACACATACTGTTGGCGGATAAACGATGCTGTGCTGAATGAGTGGCTACATAACCCTAGAACTGTCAGACACCATTATTTTCAATGTCAAGGAGCTGGAAAGCTTTATGTAATGTATTCTGTTCTTCAAATTAAAATGGTCAAATTTCTGTTCTTTTATACATTTTTATGCCACAGCTACATGTGATATCTAGACTAGCTCAGCAGGGAATGCCGAATTTGGCTCTAGACCTGCTTACAACATGAAGTCAAATTATGCTTCAGGTTATCTTGAAAGCTCAAGCAGCAGTGCCTGGAGCGTTGATGCTATTCTTCTTTTGCTCCCGTTTTTAAAATACACCAATGTCTCAGCAGACATGCTATTGTCCTAATTAATAAATATAACAATGTAAAAATCTCAAGGTGTGTAATTCTACGAAGGCAAGAATAGTTCTGCTTCTGTAGTTGATATTTACCTGTTAAAATGAATTAGAGTACATATTAGTATTTTAAATTAGGGATGGTCATTATGTACATCTCTGGTGAACTTGCTATCGCATTGGGCCCATGTATTGCTTGTGCTAGTATTTTCATATTTGACCAGAGCACGTAGGCTCCCAGATAGCTAATGACTGTCAGAAAGGCTGAACAGGCCAGTGCCTTTGAGTGATGATGGTGTGTACTGTCATCATTCCACTAAAACATCTTTTGTTATTATTTGATCGAAATGTGGATCAACACTATGCTAATGCTGCATTGTGCTTTTGGATTCTGATTTAACATTCATTTAGCAAATATAAAAATAATGCACAGGAAGAATGTGACAAAGAGAAGTCAGAACTTGTTACGCATTAGGATCGTAGGATCAAAAGATAACTTGGCTTAGAAGTGACCTCAGGAGGTCATCTGGTCCAACCTCCTGCTCTAAACAGGGTCAGCTGTGTGCTCAGGACTTCATCCAGCTGTTTGTGGAAACCTTCCAAAACCTCTCTAAGCAACCTAAAGCAGCCATTGCTTTAGTGCCCTCATGGCAATAAATACTCATGCATTAACTGATTAGCTCAATGCTAATCATCAGTGCTAGTTCATCTATCAATGTTAATCAAAATTTATTAAAATGCAGAGCTTTTTTTTCCTTTGTAAGATGGAATTTGTATTGCCACATACTTCAAAATTCATTGCAAATAGTCTGCTGGGTTGGACTGCAAAGGTACAGAGGACACTGCTATTCTTTTAGTGCTGAGAAATATTTCAGTACTAGTATTCAAGAGTGCGTCATGGCAATATTCATGAGGATTACTCATATTAAAGTAATTTAGTCTATTCTTGGGTGACAGTTATAATTACTCATTGTAGTAATGATTGTCTGTCCCTCATTTTCTTTTCACTTGTAGCAGGCAAGACATCCTCTCATGTTTTTAAGGAAAGGGTAATCTCAAGAACAAACACAGTGCTTTTACCCTCAAGTTCTATCGTCTCTTCTAATTTAACCTTTAAATTATCTGATCAAAAGTGTTCTCTCCATTTGCTCACATCCTTCATTTACCTCCCAAGAAGAAAATTCGTAACATCAGTTAGATAATGAGAGAGGATGAGTTTTAAGCTCTGCTAAGACCTTGAGGAACCAAGACAGAGCCATGGAAACAGGCATTTGAGCAATCCCCATCAGCTTCATGACCTACTTCAGTTCCAGTGACACAGAGTACTAATGGTTGAATTCCTTGATAGCAAACTCATGGGAATAGGTGGGTCATGTTTAATCAGTAGATTATTTTATAATGAAGTATGCTCGCTTTACAAATTAATTGGTTGGCACAGAGCACCAGTGTGTGCATGGTACAGAACTTGCTGGACAAAGCACTTTTGAAGCTGGTGAGGAGAGGATTCTGTACCAAGTCAGTCCCTTCACATTCTGCATACCTGGCATGCTCTTTATTAATGTATTAACAAAACTAGTGAAAAAAATATTTAAATTCATGAGAAGTGGTTCTTAGTCATTTTAATGCTTGATGTGGGGTTAGGGTTTTCTTTGCTACATTTTCAAAAGATCGATCTTATTTACTCTGTGAAGTGGTGAAATGCTCTGCAGATATTGCAAAGGGAGAGTTGTGATAGCTGTGTGTTGTGCCTGAACAGCAGGAAAAGAGAAAACAGGTGCTAAACAGCAACGATTAGCATATGTATACCAACTGATGAGGTGTTAAACATCATCCCATGCAGAGGTGTCAAAACCCTGGCCAAAGGATCTGTTATAGCCTGTTACGTAAAATAATACAGATTATATAAACCACAATGGAATGCAGAGGGCTTCAAATACCAAATGACCTGGTCAAATTCACTACAACTCATTTACCAGGGTATGTATTTTCGGGAGATTTGCAGTGTGTGCATTCAGAACCAATGCATTTTGCAACAGGGTTAATGATCAGATAATTCATGATTGTTTCAAAACAAATGAATTCTTCAGTCTGTACTACTGCAGTGTAGCCTTAAAATTCGATCTTATGTTTTTGAGCTCATATTTTCAATCTTCTATTGTTTTGTTACTTGTATAATTTGCTGTGTGATTTTTTTTAAGAGTTGGTTGCAGTGGAAGCTGGAATGCAAGATCTAGTGGTCTTAGTTTAAATTGTTGTCATGGCCTGCTGCTTTTCCTACACTGAAATTATCAGGTTTGATTAGAGACTGCTATTCAGTTTCATTTTTATGCCATATATTCTTTATGATCATTTAATGAATGTGCTTAACAATAATACATGTTAATCTGATAGTCATACATCTTTCATGATTTTTTCCTTTAACTTTTCCTCTCCATTTCATGCCCCAGGCATGGCTTGAACTTTTTTCCTTTCTATTATCAATATAACTTTCATTGTCTCAATTTTAATTTTGTTGTCTTCATGATAATGGAAGGACTCAGTCCCCAGTAGAAGAGCTTGCTACATTCAGCTATTAATATTTACTTGTATGTAATATCCAAGCCTTTTTAAAATTAGAATAGAGTAAAAAGGTCTATTATAAAAATACAATATTGCTTTCATTTTCTACATCTCTTCCTTTCCTTTATTATTTTGGTAGTTTTGTGAAAAGTGGTACTGTTAGAAATTGCCTAGAAGATGTCCCTGGGCCATGTTATGAGAGCTGTTCTTACAGTGAGACACTATTCCACACTGCAGTGTACTCCTCTTCCCAGCCCTCATCTGACATCATCCCCTTGGACAAAAACCATTTTCCCTTGATCACCCATTTTTTACTATTGTTAGATAAATAAAAATATGTGAAAAACGTCCTTCTGGAATTAAGTTGTGACTGTCTCTTTAAAATAATAGAATGTCTAAATCTGAGGGTTAGTCTCTAGAATGGTCTTATATCATTTGATCTTGTCTGACCTTGCTTGTACCCAAGTAAAGCTTCCAGGTAGGTTCTGCTGCACTTGATAATCTCAATGTTATCTTGTGCCATCGTGGCTTTGCTGACAGTTTGACTTCACAGCATCTTGAAGAAGTGGCTGAAGTAGTATAACTACCACCATGAGGTGGGCTGAAAAATTGAACACTCTATGTGAACACTGTAGGACACTAGCCAACTTAAACGACTCTAGTTTCTCTATTCGTCAAATGCATTATCAAATGTATTGTAAATTGCACTCTAATGGTAAAATATTACAGTTATGACTGTTGTAAATGAGAGTATAATAAAGCTTAGAAGTAGGAATGGTACACTGGTTAACATAGTGCTTTTTGACTCTCAGTGGAAAGCACATATTCTTTACAATATTTTGTGTACTGTAAAGAGACTGATTCTGGTGGGTGCTGAGCATGTTCATGTCTTGCTCATCTTTAGCACTGTATGACTGAGGCAATAGGACTTCCATTATTTTTCAGTGACTGATTACTCCTAGTTGGCAACATTTCAAGAAACTCTGAAGCATACCCTTGCCTTTTTCCATTTGGGTTAGCTCAACCATAACAAGAAAGCATTTAAGGGCACAGTCAGATGTACTTCTTCAGATCCTGCCAGTCAGTCTTGAGAATCACAGCTAGCCATCTTAATCTGCACAGAAATTGCAGATTTTATTACAGCCTCAGTATGAAGCACATATCTTAGAACAATGAGTGTGTGTTTGGAGGGAGAATGTGAACTAGTATATATCTAGACTCCTTCATTTTATTTTTTTCAAGATTTTGCATGTAACGAATGAGCCATTCATTAACATGAGATTGCCACTTTCCTGGCGGATTCACCAGGTACTAACTGAGAATTTCAGAACTAAAAGCATATTCTATTACAGAACCTCTACTCTATATAAATAAATTCTTATAAAATTGCTTCAGAAAAATACTTTCCTGTAGATCTAAAATTAGTTGCCAGCTTCCAGCTGATTAGATTTCTGTAAATATGGTGAGGTGGGCATATTATGCTGTGTCATTTAACTGTTATGTCTCATATGAGAGAGAAAACTAGAAAAAAAGCAGGAAAGTTATATGCTACTTTTCTACAATAACTTATATCCTGAATTTTAAAATAAATTAGTTGTTAGTTTGTTCTTACAGTCTGAAGCAGTATAAAGACAGAGATTTTCAAAAAGAAGGCAATATTTTTTGTTTGCACTACAATTGTTAATAAATAATCTGGATACAGATCAAGATTAGCCCATTTCCAGCATGGTGCTGAAACCTTACTCATGTTATGACGTGGGGCTGGGTTTTTGGAAAGGGAAAGAGCATGCACCAGATGGCATTCATTAATGTCCATCCAGATAATAGCAGAAGCAGTATTGCATTGCCAGTAAGCCTTGAGACATGAAACAATAAATCTCCCTTGTTACAGTGTAATTAACTGTTTAAATGTTAAGTGAGGTCTCAGTTGGTATTTTAGGTGAGAATTAGAATATTGGTAAAAAAGAGTTGATATGTTTTCTATTAGTTTCTGCATGACATCTTGAGTGCTAGACGGCTGCACAGACAACAGTGTGACACCTTACACAGGGTGTTGCAGAGGATTAAACAAAGGTAATTACCCACACTGTGCTCTTAGTGTTTTGGCATTCTTTCCGATGCAGTGAGGAGACTGTAGTTGTGACGCCCTTAATACCACTCATAAGGGAATCAATCAGTAGAGCTTCTGTAGCACTATTTCTTTAATGAGTCAGTGCAAGGTTTAATATCTGATTTTTCCAATAATAGGTTATTTTGTTCCCACACACGTTAACCACAAAGTTCATTTTCTCTTTTTTGATTGTGTTAGAGACACAAGGCAAACTTCCCAACAAATGTAACTGCCTAATGTTTAAAATCTGGTGTGAGGGAGTTGAATTTTCATAGCTTAATTAGTGTCAGCAGGTTGCCAATTAATTAATGAAATTCTTTTGTGCTATTTCCAGCTGTATTTAATTAGACTCGTTTTAGAAGAGAGAAGGCTATTGTCTGAAGGTAGTAAGGTGATTAAGCTTTTTTCAAAAATTGTGCTTTGCACCTTGTTACAGGCTTTTTTTCTTTCAAAATCTGAATTCTTCACATTCTGCAAATGAGTACACTGTGTGCTGTCAGCAAATAAGTAGTTAGCAAGGTTATTAGCTTTATGATATGACATGGAAACATTTCTGGATTACAGTGTTTTAGATAAACTGTTGAAGTTCATCAGGCAAAAAAACCCAGTGTGAGTAATTAAAAAACGTAGATGCTAAGATCCAAGTTAGATGCTGGTATAATCCAACCTAATGATATGGTGTTTTAGAAGAGTATTGTTTTAAACTACAACAGGGAAGACCAGATCTTTATTTATTTTGTTAATTTAAAAGACTTAAAAGTGTATAATCTAAAAGTAATGAGATGTGAGTTAAAATTTTGCAAAAGCTGAAATTGTCAGAAACATTGAATATTGATGTTGGTGGATTTTTAGCAACAGAACACTTATGTGACGATAAAGTGAACTTAGAGCATATCTCCATAGTTCATAGTTGGCTTTCCAGTTACTCCCAGCACACCAATATTAAAAATAGTGATTTCTCTGAACTTTGCTTAAAATAGAAAATGTATTTAAAAAAAAAATAAAAAAAAATTTAAACCAGAAGAAAATAAAATGAAGACATGTTTTAATCTTGGTAATTAAAATAAGAGCCATAGATTATCAGGATCATCTTTTTTCATGACTTTTTAACTCATTGACAAATACAAGCACCAATTATCTACATTTTACTCTTTCTTTCGTATGTAAGCATCTTTTATGGTTATTCTAAATCACCATGAATGGAAGGGCCCACCTTGGGTATTCATAACAAATGTGGGAGATTTCAGCATGCCAGTGGCTAAAACATTTCAAGCACTAGTGAAAAGCAATGCATTATTGTGTCAAAGTTTAGTAAGTGAGAGCCATTTTCAAGGGCAAGAGTATTTAACTCCATTTTTATTGAAAAGTGATAAAGAAAATAGCTGTGAGTAAAAATACAAGTCTGTATTTACATGAAGTTAAATTTAAGGTGTAGCTTTAATTATTTCCTTTCCCAGACCTAACTACGTATCACCACCCTCTAAATGGTGAGCTAGGAATGGAGGTATTTGTCTAGCTGACTGCCTTCAGAAGCAAAACTGAGCTTTTAATTTGATAATCACAACATAAATAGTTTCAGAAATTATATATAGATTGTCTGGACACAAGTCTGCCTGTGCCTAGTTATATGTGCGTGGAGAGATATCAGAATGGCTCTAAATGGTTTTGCTAAATTGTTTCATTCTGTTTAGGAATAAATGCCATATCATTGTAAGACGTGCCTTTACATATTTATGTATCAGTGTTAATCTCTTCAGGATTATGCCAAAACATTATTTTAAAAGTATGTGAAGAGGTGGGAGCAGCTATTTACTTTCTCTGCATTTTACAATAATCTCAGTTCATTGCGGAGTTCCTTGGGCATCTCCATCCAGGTGCACTCAGATTTCAGTCACTGCATATTATATATTAGCCTTGGCAAAGCCTCCTTGCCTCTGTACCAGCATAATATCTCCAGCTAACTAGAAAATTCACTCTACTGATATTTTAAAAATTAAACAATACAAGCATTTAAGATCTTATTTATATCTTTTAGCAGGGAATAGTACTGTAAGGAGCACCCTGCATGACTGAATCCAGTTTCCTGCTAGTGCAGTCAGGCATAGGAAAGAGATTGTAAAATAAATTGATCAAGCTACATCTCAAAAGCCATTAGGATCTTTATGTTGACTCTGCTGCTTCAGAATGCTGGAGTGCTGCTCCAGAACACCACAGCCCAAGGAACTTCCATTTCATTTCAATTTATTCATATACCCATTGACCTCCATTTATTTTCCTGAATTCAACAGGATCATTCCAGGTCTTACTTTGTGATAGCCCACATAACTGCTTCACATTTACAAACTTCAGTTTTAAGCCTCTTTGATATCTCTGTCCAGTTATTTCCTTCTGCGCTGATATGTGTGACAAAGCAATGTTCATAATGACTGAAACTGAAGGGCATGTTTTAATTCCTTCTATTGTAAACTTACACAATTACTGTCAGTTACCTCTCAAGGATGTTAATATACATAGCCCATGTGAGCCATTGTTTTCAATTAGGAAATAAAATAATTACTTTTGGACCTAATTCCAGAGCCATGTAAAGGAAAAGAACCCAAACCCTTCAAGTAATGTTCATTGCTCTGTATACAACATTGGCAATTCTTCATTTGTGAATTGTGTTGTAATCACAGGTAAGCTGATGCATCTCTGCTGACTACAACTGAATTGATCTTGCTTAGTCCAGCATTTAATTTGACTTTCTGCTGCAAAGGTCTATGAGCAGAGTAGTGCGCTATAATGTATCCACTAAATCTGTTCTTTATAGTTCAGTGGGGAGGTAGTTGACTATTTTATTGGGGCAAAGACTTAATAGTTAAAGGGACAGTGATAGCTTTTAGGCCTAACATTTAAGTTGACTTAGTAATGTCTGCCCCTTGACATTTATTTGTTTTGTGTTGTAACTTTATATGAACTAGAAATAAAGCCTTTTTAATATATTCTAGATACACACACATAAAGAGAAAGGGGTTGGCTAATATAGGTACACATTTTGTTCTCATTTTAAGTTAGAGTCAAGTCTGAAAAGCTGTATAGCTTTTAGAAGCCTTGTTTTTTTCAGAAAGTTTTAGAGCAGAATTACTCAATGCTATCTGTGCTTGACTGCCTTTATTATAGTGACCTAATCTAGGTAAAGATTATGGCGGTGGTTTCATCTTTATCAATATGTCATGGAGTGCTAGTTAGGTTCTTGTGTCTGGGACTCATGCGAATAAAACCTGCGAACTGGGGGAGCCAAACCGAAGTTTTCTGATTAAAAGAAAGCTTTTTTCCAAAATGAGGGAAGAGCAAAAATCCGTAAAGATAAAATTTTGTTCATGATACTATTGTGAAGGGCTGCTTGGACTGACAAACAGATTTAATGGCTTTCCAGATGGTCAGTGCTTTCCTCAGCTATTTACATGTTTTACTGTAATCGTCCTACCTAAAGTAGGGAAATAAAGAGTGCATAAAGGTCCAACACTGAACATTTATTCATAAGCAACTAGTTGAATTAATACAGCGCACAAAAGCTAAACAGCATAGGGATTCCTTTGAAGTTATGTATCAGGAGAAGGCTAGGTCTTTATTTTTAATTGTGATATGTACACTACAGATTATTTTTTTCCATCTGAAATCCTGCCTGCTGGTTTAGGCAGTGTATATAATACATGCTGGTAAACGGAGAGTCTGGTTACTTTCCCAGGCACCACACTTGGTGTATCATGGCTCCATATTAACTGTCTAAGGTGTATTTTCAGCTCTGAATCAAACAGATAATGCGTTTTTAGCTCCTATGAGATTAAGCATGTTAGTTCAGATTTTTCTTCTCAATGTGAGCTTTACTTTTGTGCAGGATCATAGTTGTGGTACTGGGGTTTATTATCATATCCCGCCTTATATTTCTAAACCTTCATGAGCATTTGCTTTTGGTTTCTTTAATAAGCCATTTTGACTTACAAGACAGGTTGCAAAGATTATTGAAAGAAAATGGCGGTCCTTATCTGTGGCTGGTGACTGAGTAGATTTCTGTGTGTGTATTGAGGTTTCCATTAGTGTCAGATTCTTAAATTTGAATTTTATAGCATGCATATTTGCTCCTGAGAATTGCAGTCAGTTCATTGTAACAAATAAAAGAACAGTAAAATAACTTTTTCAAATAGCTTTTTCACAGATCACAGATTATTGAATTGATGCTTTAACATGGAAATTTAGCATTTAAGATGTATGTTGTTACTGTCATTTTTGCTCTAAAGAAGCTTCTCAAAAAGTACTTTCACTTTAAAACTGCCTAAGTGCTTTACACTACACAGAAGAAGGCAAATCTAACTTTGTGCTATTGAACAGTAGGACAAAAGCTGGCTGTTAATGGACTAAGGAAATGATTGGGAGAAAAATGGAGTAGCTGAGTTTAGAGAAATCTGTACTTTTGTCTTAATGAGCATCTTACCTGCCAATTGATCAGTCATTCTGCATTACAGTAACTGGTCAATGAAATATATAATGATGCAAGACTGTGCTTTAACAAGACCAAATCTTGCAGCAATCAGGAATTCTTAAGGACAGAAAAATAAATACAGAGCAAATTTATCTTTGTGCTCACTTTCAAAAAAAAAAAAGCCAAAAGAGCAATCACAAACACACAAGCAGCTTGTTGATGGTATTCTTTATCGTGTGTGATGATGCATTTGCTCATGTATTTCCATTTTGGGTTTTTGTCTTTGTTTAATGCTACAGGGTTTTTTACTGTTGGATTTCAGGCAAATCTGACTGTTAGAGAATGGTTGTGTTTTTAAGGTCTTGAGCTCAAAAATCTTTATGTACTTGCTTCATTTTATACATGTGAGCTCAAGGTACTTATCCAAATGGATGAAACTGAGAATATTAGTATGTGTTGCAGCATTAATTCCTACTTTAACTCTTAGGTAGGCTAAGACTCAATGCAGGGAACAATTTCTGGTTTTAGATATTTAAAAATGTGAAGATTTTGTTTTTGAGAAGAAAATCTTAGGTTCTAATCAAGTAAAAATCAGAGCACATCACTGTCTTGCATGTCACCAGAAACATGGTATCAAACAGCCCTTTGACCAGTGACAGTGAGAATGAGAAATACTGGTAAAGCAAACAGGTTTTTTTTCTTTTCTTTGCATGGGGTGTGAAATGTACCATTACAGGCAGCTGTCAGTGTCATTGGGTTAACATTTACCTAATTTATAATGTGTGAAAATAGACACCTACTAGCAGAACTGGAATGAAAAGAGAACAGTCTCAAAAGAGCATAGTTCACATAAAGTTTACCCCTCTTCCCTGACTCAGGTCCTCTGGCACTGAATACGCTGTTTGGAGATCTGTTCAATATTTGACTTTTACGCTGTGACCTCCTCTTTCAAGTGAGAAGGGAAATAGAAAGGCTCAGTTTGACATCTCTCAAGAGATCAGGTGGAGTAACGGGTAGCACTTAGTGGTTTTGATCCTCAAGTTAAAGATGAAACTTTCTTATCTAATAACTTGCACTGAATAAAACCACCGTTCTCCACAATGTGACCTAATACTCCTGCGAGGCTAAGAGAAAGTTGTATCATACATATAAAAGCAGCTTTTGACAGGACACAGATGAGTGACTCTGATGCATCTTTCATTGATAATTTTCATCTTCAGAAATGCTCAGGTTTCTGGGTACTATCTGCTTATTTCTGAGCTAACTTTTCAATGGGTAAGAGAATCCCTGTGTCTCTATAATCACATGTACATGTACTGTACATAAACAGTCCAGCTTTCTCTTGCAGCATTTGCAAATAGTGAATTTAATATTCAAGTAGTCTACAAAAGCTACAGGGGAGTTTGGCAATTGCAGTATTAAACAAACTAGTTATGATAACATTAACAACTCTCTTCTGCATGCACAGATTTAATTAAATTTGATTTTGTAGCTAACAGAACTGTCTCTGGGCTTTGAAAAGAGTAGTAGGTCTGTTATTGATTAAGACTGAATATGATTAACATTAATTATTGATTAAACTTCCCATATCTTCATATAACATCAAAGAGAGTTTTATTGATGAACTCTGAAAGGTCTTACAACCGCAATTATGTTGTAATTGCTTTTGACTACACCTTAAGTGAAGCATTCATGAGATATCTTCATGCATGTGAAAAATGAGCATAAAGTTCATCACCTGCACTTTACCAGTTCAGGCACTTGAAATATTGTTGAAATATCTATCTATTGAAGCATAAGTTTGTGTTGGAGGGTTTTGGTTTGGAATTTTTTTTTAGGGGTGAAAGAGTAGGGTAATGAAGCAATGTAGACACTAGATTAGGACACTAACCTGAGATACAGGAGAGGCTGTTGGCTCCTGATGGCTGGAATAGGAAATTCGGCAGCGTTTCAGGCAGTCTTGTGGCATTCTGTCAGTAACTGGCCTTAAGCATATTCTCTCCTGTTTTTTTTAACATCTTCCTCCAAAGACAAAGCACTGGAAAATGCTTTGTCTTTGACAAATCATCATAATGCAGAAAAAAATATTTTAAAATTACTGTATAAATAAAAAATGCTTGAGTGAGGAAAATACTATAACATTGATGTTCAGGACCTTTGGGAATTGTAATGATTGTTACATTGGGTTGTTAATTATTGGAAGGCTGTTGCAGAATTCTGTCTTCAAATAAATTGTCACCACTTGGAATTTTTCAGGGGCAGTGAAACAGCAATTTAAGACCTTTTCAAATTAACTGACCTAGTTATTTATCAACTATCCCATGTGTTCAATAAAAATTCAAATGTTGTGTTCTGAATTAGACAAAGAACAATCATTCTGTTAAAAAAGGGTGATGCAGCAATGAGCTAAAGAGGATGTTGCTTTCTTTTCTGTGTCCTGCTGGCTATATTGGTTAGGCAATTTTAGACGAGTATTCATGACTCTTCCTACACTTTGTCTAGGGAACTCATTACCTGAATTGCTGAAATTCTGAAGGATGAAAGTTCCCTCAAAATGGAAACAACAAGGAAATTTTGGCTGTTTTCCAAGTGCATTAATTTTCTACCCTTTAGGTGGAGAAAAAAATATTAGTGATTTTGAGGTTGGTTGGTTGGTTTGTTTGTTTTTTTCTCTGGAAAAGTCATAGAGATAGAAAAGAGAGAAGGCTATAACCAGCATCATATAAAACAGGATGATTATAATTTTTCAAAGTATCAAGATAATGAAATACTTATTTGGGAACAAGTGTACCAGCACAAGCAAAACATTATGTATTTGTTAACACCATGGAAGGTCACCATACTCCTGTTACTGCTGAGTCGTGGTATTATTTTAATTGGGCTTTGCCCACTGATCTGCATGCTCAATTTGCAAAAGATGCCAGAGAACAAGTGACTCTGATGTTAAAACAACATACACAACATAATTAAAGCTGGGGTTAATCCCAGTGTAGACACAGCCTTTCGTAAGAGCTCATGGACAAAAGTTGGACATTTGACACTGAATATTTGCAGTCAATGATTCTTATGCTTAAAGTATGTAGAGAAAAATTGAAAGTGTAGGCATGTGCGATTTCAACAAACTGAATCATTGAACAAAATGACATAAAAGTGCAAAACTGAGATATTAAGAAGGTGAATTATTTGAGCACTGTATTTTCTCTTTTTTTTTTCTTTCTGTCCATATAAAGTGATTGATGTGCAGAACTGACATATGAGAGGAAAAATGGTCGCCTTCACTTTGCATTCATCTTTAGGAAATTGAATACCAACCCTGCCCTCACTTCTCTGTATTCACATCAGCCCAGGCTGTAGAGAATTCCTACCTGTCTGTGTCTTTCCTTTCTCTGTTGCACAGTGAAATTCACGGCTTGTGCTCCTGTTTCTCTGGGTTTTGGATCACAGAATCATAGTTTGGGTTGGAAGGGACATTAAAGATCATCCAGTTCCAACCCTTCTGCCTGGGACATGAACACCTCCCACTAGACCAGGTTGCTCAAAGCCCTGTCCAACCTGGCCTTGAGCACTTCTAGGGAGGGGACATCCATAGCTTCTCTGGGCACTCTGTTCAGAAATAGATGCAGGCACATTGTAGAGCTTGTTGGAACATTTCAAGTAAAAAGTTTATGAATCTGATGTTTGTAACGTCAAGGGCAAGATTCTTTGCATGACATCTCCAGGAAATTATTTTTTATTTCCATAGCTTCTTTTAACAATTCTGTAAACAGAACTGTTAAAAAGAAAAAAAAAGGAATGGAGTTTGGTAGTTCGGGGTTTTTTACAGTTTGATGGGACTTTTTCGTAAATGTTTGCAAGTTCCAATAAAGAATAATGTTTTACTTCCCAGACTTTATGACTTTATTTTCCATGTTGGCCTTACAGCATTAGCTATGTTACTGCAGTTGAGTAATTCTCTAATTTATTTTTTAGCATTCTGTAGACCACAGAAATAGGTTTTTTAATAATAATAGCACCCATGTATGAATATATAAAGGGCTAAAAAGGAATTATTTTTCTTGGTGCATTTTTGTGTACATTTAAACATAATTTTTTACTCTGAATTGAAGGTGCTTTAACAGGAAAAAACCTATTGAACTTTCATAAATTCTGTTTCTGGTTTCTTTGTTTCTTAGAGTTTTCCCTTGTTAGTATGGGAGGTAGCTTTTGGTTATCTATGTAATTAATGAATAGGTGGTGTCAAGTAATTTCCTGAGCTGAGATACTCAGAGATGCAACTAGAGGATTTATTAATAATAGGAGTTTCTTAAATGAAATGGCCACTGTTTATAAGTAGAGATAGAAGTGCAGATGAGTATATGGAAGATGAAGAGTTCTTTGTTAGGGAATAACTACAAATAATGAGATAACACTATCTTACGTGGCTTAAAGGATTGCTATGTTAATCTGTGTCCCTCTGAGATATGATTTTTAAGTCTCCTAAGGTAAGCAGTGTTATATCTGATATGGGCACTTTGCAAGAATACCAGTGATCTTCAGAAAAAAATACTACATTCAGGAAATAACATGCTCTTAGTTACATTGTGTGAAGAGTGAAAGCTCTGGCACTCTGGGTAGCTGGAAGAAGCACAAAATCAAATGTATGTGCAAGGAAAGGTTCACTCTTCAGTTCACTCTTCAAGAGCCTCTGTCAGGTTTGTGAGCAGTGCTATGTGCCTACAGATATTCTTGCAGGGAATACTGGCAGTCTGCAAATCCACAAGTGGAATGCGACTGAGATTTAAACAGAAATGTAGAGCATTCTCTTTTTTAAAAAAAAATCATGTTAGGTGAAAAGTATGAACATATCGAATATTTTAACTGTTAAAACCTCCAGGGAGTTGGTGTTCCTAGGCAGGCTTTTTGCATATCAATGAGTGATTCAACTAGAGAAAAACCAGAATGGACAGGTTTAGCATGGAGACTTGAAAATAATTTTATTCAAACCAATCTTACGAGGGAACATACAGATTATATTAACAATGGATGATGTCATAGATTCTGACACTTAGATGTAACTGTTCATGTAAATTACTAGAAGCATGTTTTGTGATCCTGTACATTTTGTATAGTCATTCACAGCTCATTAAACCTTCACCAGTGCTGTCATTCACTAGATATAAAGATAGCATGAGAACAGCATAATTAAAGTGTTTAAGTCAGATTGCTGTAGCTAAATTTCTAAACATTAACTGCTCTACCTGCATCTCATTGTGGTTTTGAGGAATAAGGGTTAGAGCAGATAATGAGCAAGATTTATCCAAGTGGACCCCAGAAGCATAAAAAGAAATAAAAAAGAGAAGACATAAAAAGAAAAGACATTAAAAAATGTCTTTTATTTAAATACTAGATCTTCCCCATGTTTAAATCTTTGATGTCAAGGTATTCTAGTAACTGAAATAAACTGTGGTCCTGGTGCCCTGCTAATCTTTAGATCAGTGTCATAAGCATAGTTTCATAATACTATTATTTTTTTTGAGCGGGGTGGTCATTTGGCAAAAAATTTAAAAGCAGGTGAGTATAGGGGGACTGCTTCATGACAAACGAGTAATATTTGTGTGGAGCTGTGCTCAAAACCAGTGTTGAATGTATATTAATCAACAATTTTTCTTAGATGTCAGCTTAGATGCGAGAACAAGCAACTAATATTTAGATAACTTCATATCAAAATCTTAACTAAAAGAGAATGACTTTTATGTACGTGTCTGACTGCTTCTGTCTACGCTGCTTCTCAGCTGTTATTGCTGAGTTTGCTTAGCAAACTCATTTGCTGTGGAGAGCCTCACACATTTGATACATATCCTCATCTGCTTCCTTGACCTCTATGAGCTTCAGCAATCATGTTTTCTTCCATGGTATCCCTGGCACACTTTCTTCGGAAACAAGAATTCATGACAGGATGTTGATTCCTAGACTGGCTGAGAACTGACCATAGCTCCCCACATGCTGTAACTCAGAAGCTTTAGAGCGGTATTAGCATGGCACATTCCAAACTAACAGCTTCAGCTTAGTGTCACACTGACAAAATTATGTGTGTTCTTGGACTGAGAGGAGTCTAACCCAGCTGACTTAGGAGTTTTTGGTCTGAATTTTTTTATGCCTGTCTGACAGAAAAATACAGATGTCACTGATGTAGTAAAACAACAGAGCAGCTACCTGTACTGACTTACCAAAGGTTACCTCACCCTCAGCACTCTAAGCAAACTATTTCCTATAGTTCTTCACCTAAAAAAACCAGTCTTGATTTGCAATTCATTTTTCAACTAATAGCAGATGTACAATTTAACTTAGCCAAGGTTTCTGAACACCAAAGCTGCAACGAAGAAATATACCCAGACATTAAAGCTATTTGCTACAGCTCTGATAAACATAATAGGAACAACTCTGTGAAGTAATTTGTCTTCTGTTCAGTCCTATTTCCTGGTCCCCTGTGTAAATAATAATTGATGATCTCTCTTTTGGTTCTCTCTCTCTTAAGTTTTCTCAAAACGCAGGTGTGGTTCTGGGAATCGCTTGCTGCAATGACTCCTTCTGCTGAGCAGTGTGGAGTAGGCTGACCCAGGCTGGGTTATCCCTTCCCTTGGACACCACGGTGGCAAGCTTCATGCTCTCAGGAAGCCCACATGCTCAAAAGCTATTTCCTCAGGTGCATAAAGCATACCTACCATTTCAGGCCATAGATATTATTATTCATGTGGGCTGCAACACAGCCCTCACATCTTATCAATACACATATAAAAAAATTAAAATAAAAACCAAAAAAGCCCCAAAACACGTGAAAGAATGGGATACCATGATTTGAAGCTCAGAGAAATTCAGGGCCACTCTGGACAAGTTGGCTGCAATCTGTGGTCTATTCTATCAATAGGGACATAATTGACATTGTAGATGTAACCATAGTTTCTTACTTACAAGGTTCAGACTAAAAATACTCTTTTTATATGTAGTTACTAACTCTGGCCATTCTTTGGTCACAGATGAAATTACGAAGACAGGGTTTTTAATTTTCTTTGGAAAACTTATGTCTCTCTTAGCTTTCTTCCAGTGACCTCCACTTATTGTACTTCCAGTAGGTTCTGTGTATTACTGATGTGCAGTGAGGTGGCCCCAGAGTGCCTTCATCTTCCAGGTGCTGGCCTTCCTTGATTTTGCCTACCATGTTTATCTAATTTAATCACCTAAATTTGTAGTTTTACTGTCTGCTTAATTTGAGCTAAGATGATGCTGCCTTTCAAAAGGATTTCTGTTCTCCCTTCTAGCATCAGCTCCAGTGCTTCCACAGCCATAGGATAATCTGGAGCAGCTTGATGAAAAACTAACAAAGCTGAATAAAAGTAGTTGACACCATGAACATTGGAGCTCGATGGCCACACCAGCACTGAAGCCAGCACAAGAGAAAGGGTGGCAATGTGCAGTGGGGAAGCAGTACCACATGCAAGGTCGCACCTTTGATTGCCATCCATAGCGTGATCAGCTGAAGCTGATTGTGCAGCCATGGAGTCAGGTTCTTGAAAATAGGACTTAGGTGCTTTTGAAAAAGAAATCCTTACCCCTAACGTATTCCACATCCATTGTGATTTGCTCATTTCTGTATATGTCATTTGGGATGTATGTACCCCAAAATACTGCATCGTGTTTGTAGCTGGCATTTTTAAAAGAGTTTTCAGTGCTTAAAAAAAACAAGCTATAATAGAGTGGTGTTGCCCTGTGCTTTAGTTCAGCATTTTAGTGCTGATGGTAAACCTTTTTTTCCTAGCTCAAAGCATGTTTTTATATGTGAGAATGTGCTTGTTTTTCATTGCTACTCGATACAGTCTATTGTTTGTATAATTAATGTAATTATCGCTAATTATGTAATTACTGTAAATACATGTAATCAGTGATTCTAATTTGTAATTATAGAATTTCAATGTTCATTTGTGTGAAAGTCCTTACAGAACTTAGTAAGGGGAAGAAAAATTGGTCATGTACAGAAGGTAATTTAAAAAATTTGTAAGACAGAAATTACACATTTTTTTGCCGACTACCAAAAGAAAATGAGTTTTTATTATTTACTAATTGGGTACACATTTTTATTTTTTATAAAAGGTAATAATTACGTTTCAGAAGCCTAAAACTGATTTTCTGTTCTCTTATGTTATAGTTAAGTGAATTAGCAAAATATTAGATTAGTAGTGTAGGTGCCAAATTTAACCTGTAATTACAGCAGCCACTTAAAGTGAAATTACAGCACAAAAATTGTAACCAAAAAGATAGAAAATGTTTTTGCCAAACCACCTTGCCTCTATCCCAATATACATAGTAGATTACTTACAGAGAACTGGCTATTGCTTTCAACACATCCATAAAGCTTCTGCTTGGGAGAGTGTAGTTACCCAGTGGTGAAAAAAAGTCAGATGGAAATTAGCTTCTTGCCATCTGCATATCACAAAATACTTTGCTTATTACCATCTTCTCAGCTAACCTCCTTCCCCATCTGTGGAAACAAGAGGAATTCCTGCAATCTTAAAACTCAGTCTGGGCCTCTTTAAGTAGAGATCAATAGCTATGAGTTTCTGTCCAATTTATAGCTGTTGATTGCTGATATTTATAGCTTCCTATTTTGTAAGAGGAATCTTTCTTACTATTTTGTAAGAGAGAATCTCTAGTGGTGCTATGCAGATTATTTGAGTTTTAGATTTGGTAACCAAGCTGGAAGTTACAGAAACCAAATTGTTTCTGTTCTAACTGTACTTTCCATTTCCTTATTAAATTGATATCTTCCTCTAGTTGTCTTTTGTGTCATGAACTGCTTTACACAAGATAAACTGGGATCTTTTACACCTTTTATTGTAAATAATATGGAATATTAAAGGAGGAACAATGAGCTAGATATGCAGATGTAAATTCACGATGATGATGCTTCCTCCTAATATCCAAATGGCAAGAGGACTAAATTATGATGGGAGAGACCCAAGTACAGATTTCGAACGTTAGTTTAACTGTTTAGGCTTTAAAAGAACGTATTCTCAGCTCTTCATGTTGAAGCTGTTTCATTTTGCTTATTTACATCTTGTAGCTGATGATCAAGGCACTCTCTGAAGTTCAGAGTATTTCTGTGTTTGCGGTGCAGTGTGGATTTGTGTTGGGTTTTTCCCCAGTTTCTTGAAATTCTCCAATTTTTCTGTCCAGGATTTTTTCCATTAAAGGTGTAACTGCTTCAGTACAATTATTAGTTGTGAAAGGTATTACCTTTTTGTTGAGAATCAAACATTTTTTCTAAAAGCAGTTGGCTTTCACATACAGTTTCCATTTTCTGTTTCAAAATTGTTCAATGGTCAAATTTTCTAAGTTGTAGTATTAGAAAATTAGAAAAGTTTACCCAAAATACTTCTAATCTCAGAATAGCTTTTGTTTTAGTGGTTCCCAGCATAAAAGGAAATAGACCAGCTATTTATGCTAATATCGAATATATGTTATACTAAATATATGCATAGTCTAATTGGACACTGGGATAGTATTTAGACATCTATGGCTAATACATGTTTTAGTATAAATTTTTATTGTAACCATTTGTTGAAATTGCAGTTTAATCTGAAAAAAGTGCTTGAATCCAGTTCACATATTTGAAGTATCTTTGTAAGATATCATTATATAGCTGCATATTTGCATGTATTATCATTTTCAGACAGATACTCAGGTGCTGAGTCTCGCTGTAGGTTTCCATCTGGTAATCTATACATTTCTATTGACCTTAACATAAGAATTTCTTCAGATTGTAGAGAAAAAGTATTTTTTAGATATAAATAGAATGTTATTCAGGAGAATCTTTTCAAGTCAGAATTTGCAAAAATGAAACTGTATGTTAAACATACTTGAGTTTGCATTTTAGAAATTATAATTTCAAATTGAAATAGACTTGGAAAATAATTATCCTCACAAATAATGGATGAGGTTTTTCTTCTCCTCATTACTTTGCATTTGGCAGACATAGTTTCAGATACCTATATCCATGCCTATGAACATTTGTCTCAACTCCAGTTCTCACCAACTCAACTGTGATCTAAACTTAACTATTGATTCCAGAGTACTTTCATAGTCACACTTTGTTTTCAGGAATCTTTGCAAAGCAAGGCTTTATCTGCTTTCAGAACCCTCTAAATATTCTTAAAAAGTACTTAGTGCTAGAATAAAATATTTATTTTCCTGTTCTGGACTGAAATTCAGGTTTGTTTTTATTATTAGATGGTCTTGGAATAAACCATGTCTGTGCATTATCAGCAGTTATTTGGCTTGATCTGCTTTATTTTAGGATAATAGTCAAATGATTGTGTTAAAACATACTATTCTACATTTCTAAAATTCTGTTTGCATCTACTTCCAGCAGTTCAGTATGTCCACTTCAGGTCATCTATATACGGGAGTAAATAAAGGCATCTGGGGGGAACATAATCTTACAGATGACACCAAAATGTCAGAGCAGCATATATGCCTGGAAAATACCATGAAACTGCACATTCCAATTGAGATACAGCCTTTATAAGGAAGTTTCAACATTAAATGTGGTTAAATGGAAATAGCTGTATATGGAAAAGGATCTTTCTCTTAAAAAGAAATCTTTTGTTTACTATTAGACTATGAATACTTACAAGTTTACATGGATTCCAAAAAAGGCCTGAAAGTTTCATGCAGGGCAAGTTTATTCAGGTTTGCCAGATAGATAAAAGCCACAGGAAGTCAGTAAATCTTTCAGCTTTAAACTGACGGATGATGGGAGCATTTCCGTGCGACTATCACTCTAAACTTGTCCTAGTCCTAAATTTTTCCTTAAGAGTCCACATAAAGACAGACAGGTCATTGCCACTGAGGGTTCTTTGATTTCATGCATCTGAAGTCTTCTTAATGCTTTCTAAGGTGCCGTATTTCAGACTGAAAAATTGAGGTTTATCAGTGTTGTTTCTAGGTCTTGACATATGAAGCCTGTAATAATATGCTTTCTGGAGTGAACCATAATTTGTCACTTGCTCCCTACCTAATGTGCAGTTGTTTTAAATACAATGATAAATTCCATAAGTGCATCTGTTTGTGACTTCTAATGATACAGTGCACAGTAGCATATTCATTGTTTAGTGGATTATATACCTGAAGTGTATGCTCTGTTTTTTGAGTCTTGACTATTAAATGATATCCCAGGGTTTTAGCTTGGAGCAGAATATGCCTTCCAGAATAGACATGAATTTTTTTATTACCCTAACAAAGCTTAAAACTCCCAAACCTCATAAACTTCTTCATTAAATGATGCCTGGAAGCAGTGAGTTCAATGTGTTAATTATGTATTATATTTTTTAAAAAAGGTCTGTTTTAATAATTACTTCCCAGTTTTCATTAACTCTCAGATAATTTATGATGAGGTGCTGCATTTTGATTCATGCCATTCATTATGTTATATACCTCTATCATATCTTTTCTGAAATCAATACATGTAACATGATCTTTTATAACTTCTTATTGAAGAATTATGTCATTAGTTTAATTGATTAATTTAAAGGTTAGTATTATAATCTAAAAAGTACTGCAAAATACATGGTCTGAACCAGAGCAGCATGGATGTGATTTCTAAATTCTTAGCATCTCAGTTTCATGATTTGACCAAGATGGTGGAAAAGATCACTCAAAAGGCCTTATAATGTCCTGTCAGTACATTTTTATACCAAAGGAGTGGACTTAAGTTGAAAGTGCTGTTACAACATATTTTAGTCAATGTTTTTCAGGTGGATTGATAACACTGGTACTCTTGTTGAAGATCATACCATAATCTAAATCTACATCAGCTATTTGCAGTTAGTTTTCCTTGATGGAGTGAGAACCTGCTTGCACTCAGCTCCATACAAATGTTCGGAACAGGTCAAATGTCAATGTTTGTAATGCCAAGAATAAATAGAATGAATATGAAAATGATGAACATATTTTTCTAGTGAGAAGAGATCACTCAAGTGGCATAATGACCCCCAGCCTATTTAAAACTATATACTAGAAGCTGGCTGCTGAGGCTTCTGGCTTTAAACTAGCATAACACATAGTAATGAATCTAAGAGCCAGCATAAATGCAGTTTTTTACTCCCCTAACAGCTGAAAATACGTTTTGCTCTCTGGTGTGAGTGGAAAACAAATTGTGTAGGAAAAAGTGTGTGGATTTCAACTGAAAGAATTTGTAAGTTAGCATATCCTATCCTTAGGTCCTAGAAAATGTGCAGAAGAACATCGAGAAACAAATATCATCACTGAATCTATATACAGTTCAGAGATCATATGAATATGGCACTCTAATATAGTATGGCTAAATCAGCATGTTGTCTGGGTTATTGCTGTGAAGTGTGAAATCAAGTATCAGAGTTTGGTGTTTATTTTTTAAATATAAAACTTCTTTGGGTTTTGCAAAAGCTTTCATGGTAGACTTGCAAAACCTATCGACAAACTATAGATAAAAAAACTATAGATAAATATCATGACTGAGTGTTTCTTTCTCAGCAAAGATTGGTTATTATACAATATGTCTCGCTCCGAATCTGGGAAATTAATCCTACAGGTGACTTTAAATCTTTATGCATAGACTACCAATGGCATAGTTTCATATTTTTTCATATTTTGGAATAAAATCCCCAAATGCAATGCCTTCCCCAGGCAAAAGAAACGAATGTGATTATGTGTATTGGGTTTTCTGTGAGGGGTTTTTGGTTGTGTCTTTGGTAATGGGGGAAGGGCTATGAAGATGGCCCTTTAAGAAGCTACCTGAAAAGCTCCCCCTTTTCCTTTGTCAGACCCACCTCTGACCAGGGCCAAACCAATCAGCACCTCAGCGTGGCCCCAGATGCAGGTGGGCTGGGCCAGCCAGACCCCAACTTAAGCTTAAGCCCTGCTGCAGCTCCAGCCTGAAAAGAGAGAGAGAGAGCCTGGAACTCTTCAGAACCATCAGAAGAGACCTGTGGCGGAGAAGGGAGTGGGGCCCGAGGAGAACAACTTTGAAGAACACCAAGGCTGGTGAAAGAAAGGAGAGGACGGAGGAGGAGGAGGACGCAGAGCTCAGGTTCCCCTTTTGCAAACCGTGGCAAGAGCCAGGTCGACTGCCTGCAGCCCGTAGAGTTCACTGGTGGGGCAGGGCCACCTGAGCAGTGGCTGCCCCCGAAGAAGACGCGACCCCGGGCCGCCATGACTGCGGTCAGTGTGTGCTGGAGCAGTTCGTGTGTGAGGGAACTGTGACCATGGGCAGACCCAGATTAGAGCTTTGTGGACTTGGGTTGAAGCAGTTTTGTGCATGAGGGAAACTGCAGACTTTTGAGGACTTTGGAAAGGGCGCCGCTTGGAGGGAGAGAGAGAGACTGGGCGGAATTCTTCTTAACCCTGAAAAGCACATGGCACGAACCGACTGCAACCCCACTCCTATCCTCTTGCGCCTTAGGGCACAGGACAGGGGGAGATGAAGAAACCAGGAACAAAGCTGAGCCCAGGAAGAAGGGAGGGGGGGGGAAGGTGTTTTGACTTTAAGATCTGGTTGTATCTCCATTTGTTCTACTCTGATGTTGGTAACAAAATAGTTTTGTTTTTTTTCTCCTTATGATGAGTTTCTCTTTTGCCCGTGACCTTTTTTAAGTGGTGAGAAGCCCTCCCAGCCCTTATTTTGACTAGCCCTTTTTTGGGGCATCGTGGTGCTCAAATACGCACTGGGCTTAAACCATGACATTATGTAATAGAGTTCTTTCTAAATGGGCACCTAACTAACAGGTCTGAAATCATAAATTTTGTGAAAGGAACATGGATGATGGAAATCCTCTTGATTCAACTTTGAGCCAAAACTGAACACGTTATCTAGAAACATGACCTGTGCCCTTGTTAGAGTTATTCAGTATTCTGACATGCTGCTAATTTTTTTATATCTCACCAAACCTTAAAGTACCAGAAAATCTGGAAACTATACATAAAGTTTCTGTAAACATATGGTCCATTCTAAAATTCCGGTTTTCAAGAAGAGAGTAGAACATTATTTGTAGGCTAGGTCTATCACTGAACAATGTCTTCTGCAAGGCAGATAACTTCACTAGGATGCTCTAGAGCAGCCCTAGGACACTGCTTTAAAGCAGCAAAGATGCTTTGGAATGAGTATAACACTACAAACACAGGGCTTGTATAAAAATCTCATTCTGAGTTCCACAGTAAAGGCTACTTGTTAGTCAAATGGTTTTAACGAGTCACTGGAGCCAGTGAACCATTTCCTGCTCTTACCCAGAATATTATATCCAATTTAGTTATTGCTATGTAGTAAGTTATATTTTTCATAAAAAGATACTCAATATTTCCTTATACAGTCAAATGAGACAAAAGAAAGAGAAGTTTTCATGTAACAAAAGTGGCAAGGAAAAGGGAAGATGATTTGTTCCCTCTCCAATATACAGGTAGGACATTATTTGACATGACAGAACACGTACTCCACTGACAGACTGAGCCAGTCACGTACAAATCACCTGTGGTCACCAAGAGCACTGGTGATAGCTTCAGGAGCAGTTGATCTTAAGGCCAGTTTTGAAACCACCCTTAATGCGTTCATGAATCTGCAAGATTGAGTGACATACTGTTGTAGGGTGTCATGGTTTAGGCCCAGTGCATAACTGAGCACCACGATGCCCCAGAAAAAGGCTAGTCAAAATAAGGACTGGGAGGGCTTCTCACCACCTAAAAAAGGTCACGGGCAAAAGACAGACTCATCATATGGGAGAAAAAAACAAAACAATTTTAATTTGTTACCAACATCAGAGTAGAACAATGGGAGATACAATCAGATCTTAAAATCAAAACACCTTCCCCCCACCCCTCCCTTCTTCCCAGGCTCAGTTTTTGTTCCCATTTCCTTCACATTCCCCCTCCCCCTTTGCCTTGAGGCGATGGGAGTGGGGGTTTGCAGTCGATCTTCCCACCACACTCAGCCCAGTGTCTCTGTCTCTGCTTCCACGTGGCCCCCTTTCCATAGGGGAAAAAGTCCTCAAAAGTCCAATCTGGGTCTGCCCACAGCTGCAGTTTCCCTCACACACAAAACTGCTTCAGCCCAAGTCCACAAAACTCCAAATCTGGGTCTGCCCATGGTCACAGTTCCCTCACACACGACCAGTTGACCCGGCTCTCGCCATGGGTTGCAAAGGGGAAACCTGGGTTCTGTGTCCTCCTCCTCCTCCCTCTCTTTTTTCTTTCCTTCAAACTGACCTTGGGGTTCTTCAAAGTTGTTCTCCTCAGGCCCCACTACTTTCTCCGCTGCAGGTCTCTTCTGATGGTTCTGGAGAACCCGGCTTTGTCTCTCTTTCTTTTTTCGGGATGAAGCTGCAGCGGGGCTTAAGCTTAAGTTGTGGTCGGGGCCGGCCAAGCCCAGCTGGGCAAGGCTGGGGCCGCGTCACCCGCACCTGGGGCTGTGCTGGTCAGGGCCGGTGCCAGAGAGAGAGCGAGGCATGCCCTGCATCCCCCTTAAATCCATGAATTTGCAGGGGCACTGATTGGCTTGGCCCTGGTCAGAGGTGGGTCTGACAAAAGAAAAGGGGGAGCTTTTCAGGTAGCTTCTTAAAGGGCCATCTCCATAGCCCTTCCCCTGTTACCAAAGGCACAACCAAAAGCCCCTCACAGAAAACTCAATACATAGAGTTTGCTTTATTATGCCATACTAGGACATACGCTTCTATATAGAGTCTGTGGCTAGAAAAGAGTTACTCTTAATATCTGTATTTTGTGCATAGAAATAGAATTATTTCATTGTTAACAAAATTTGTGCAATGCTATGTATTTACATAACAGTTTACAAACGTTGACATGCTTCCTGCCCTGAAGAAACAAAGGGAGGAAAAGAATTTTATTTTTTCTGTTTTGTTTTGTTTTGTTTTTTTTATAAGTGGGTCAGTGCCTTAGGTGCACTAATTACAGAACAGCCATTGGGTAGAGAGTTGATGTATTATTTTGTAGAAATCTTAGTATCTCACATTTCTTATCTTCCATCAATATACTGCAACTGTTTCTGGGTGCATGGTAAGTAAAAAATACTTGTCTTTAACATTTTGCCTTCATCCAGTTTGCCCCTATCACAACCTACTGTCACTTAATGTTTTCTTGACAGTTGTGTTTTTATTTCCTCTCTCTGTTACTATACTTCAAAAATACTCTGGAAATAATACGTTTTTTTAAAAAAGGATCAAAGCATATGTTTCCTTCCTGTAATTTTGGATGGGAGCGTGGTAGTAGCACAACATCAGAGTACAGAGCATTGAAACTAGCACACACAGCCAATATTCATCTGTGTTTAAGCTCAAAAGGACAAAATTTGCTATGAGTTACATTTTTATAAATATAAGGGAGTCCTCTGCAATCAGCAGAACTACATTTGCACATTCACAGTAAATGGGAGAAGGATTTGTGAGGAAGTCTCTTCTGAGCTGCCAGACCAAACCCACAGAGCTTAGTTTTGACAGCTTCTTCAGCCAGGTTTTCATGGACTATACATGTGACACCAAAGATGTTAAAAAAATATGTAATTGCAGTGAGACAGGAAGTGTCTGCTATTGCAGTATGTTTGTAAAACTGTAACAACATTGTGTGAATAGATTCAAATCAAGCAAGGTAAGTAAAGCAGCTCCTAGGTGACCCTCAACCATGTGGAATCTATTTATCCATGGACTGCTAAGTCTTGAAGAGACTGATGCATATATACAGAGACTAAATCAAGTAAGCATGGAGAATACAACCAAAGGTAAATGGAAGTGAAAAGCAGGATCTAGTGAAGAATGTGTTATTTTTGCTGGAGATTTTGCCTTCAGCAATAGTGTATTCTAAGGAGTATGGACTCTACTGCTCTCAACCTACATATAAATGTGTTCAAAGTAATGCAGTTACAGCCTGGGAAAAAAGTCTATTAACTTAAAAAGCTGATGGACAGAGGTTGTTCTTACAAACTAAATATGCAATGTCATTTGTGTGGTCGGCAGGGGAAAATTGGGAAGAAGGATTCAGTTTCCAGGAAGACACACTCTCCTTGGCCACAGACTGACAAAATTGCAAGAGGCTGGAAACAATAAAGAGTTAATATGATACACCATTATATTTATGTACTAGGAATAGTAAGTATTGGAGTTTGAAATGCTTAGTTGTTAGTGTGAAATTATTCAACTATTAAATGTGTTCATTTACATAATTTTTCTCTCAGTTTTGAGCACTTATTCATCTGTCCATTTATAGATAATGTGGGTTTTGATTACCCTTGAATGTGTACGGGAGGGGCAGTCCTCATAACATATAAACTGCCTTAAAATTTCCTCTTCCTGTACAAATACTTGAGCAAAACCAACAACGCTGAAAAGGCAGAGGTCCTCAACACCTTATTCACCTCTGTCTTTACCAGTGCTGCTAGGCCCCAGGCCATAGAAATAACTATGAATATTGAAGCAGATGCAGATCTGCCGTCAGTGAAGGAAGATCTGCTGTGTCAACTATTACAGAAGCTTGACCTGTATAAATCGATGGGCCCTGATACCATCCACCCTAGGGTACTAAGAGGCTGATGTCATTGAGAGTCTGCTCTCCATAATCTTTGAGAAGTCATGAAGATCGAGAGACGTGCCTGAAGACTGGAAGAAGGCTAATGTCACCTCTATATACAAGAAGGGTTCCAAGGAGGACCTACGTAACTATAGGCCCATTAGCCTCACACAATCCCTGGGAAGATTATGGAGCAAATCTTCCTGAGTAATATCACCAGTAAACTGGGTCACATGACTGGGAAAAGCCACCATGGATTCACCAGGGGCAGATCATGTTTAACAAATCTGGTTGCTTTCTATGATGGAGTGACCCGTTCAGTTGATGTGGAGCGAGTGGTGGATTCTGTCTACTTGGACTTCTCCAAGGCTTTCGACATGGTCCACCACAACCTCCTCCTTGAAAAACTAACAAACTACAATACAGATAAGTGGTCCGTGTGGTGGGTGGGGAGCTGACTGATGGGCCATTTCCAGAGGGTGGTAGTAAATGGTTCATTCTCTAACTGGCAACCAGTCACAAGTGGGGTCCCTCAGGGATCAATATTGGGCCTGACGCTATAAATAAATATCTTAAAATATCTCTCTACTTGGCACTGGTCAGACTACGCCTTGAGTACTGTAGTCCCTACTATACAAAAAAGATGCAGACAGGTTGGAAGGGTCCAGAGAAGGGCCATGAGGATGATCAGAGAACTGGAAGTCCTGCCATATGAAGAAAGTCTGAGAAAACTGAGCCTGTTCAGCCTTGGGAAGAGAAAATTTAGGAGGAACCTTATCACCATGTACCAGTACATAAAGGGTGGCTACCAAGAAGGTGGAGACTCCCTTTTCACAAGGAGTTACATGGGAAAGACATGGGATAATGGGCACAAGTTATTTCTGTAGAGAGTCGAACTGAACTCCAGAAGATTTTTTTTTACCATGACATCAATCAGACATTGGAACAATCTCCCAGGGGAAATGGTAAATTCCCCTACACTGGTCAGTTTTAAAAGTCAGCTTGACAGGGTGCTGACTCATCTCGTTTAAACTGTACTTTTACCTTGAGAGGTTGGACTGGATGATCCTGTGGTCCCTTCCAACCTGGTATTCCATGATTCAAAACATCCAATGCATTTGTAGGTATCAGACATTGTTACCCAGGTGTCTGTAGAACGCTGAACATCCATGTCATGCATGGCAGGGTAAAAGTAAGACTCTGCAGGTCAGGGTGATATTTGGCAAGAAGGAAAAACACCTAAGTGCTACAATTTTCAGGTCAAAATTATAATCTTCTGACAGCTTTTTCAGTGTGATATTACTGAGTACAATCAAATACCAGTAATACTACTTGGATATTTTGTCTTAAGAATATGTAAGAAATATTTCAACTCCATAAACTAGAAAATGGTAGATTCTGGTTGGATATTAGGAGAAGGTTCTTAAATACGAGGATGGTAGATCACTAGAACAGGTTGCCCAGAGAGGTAGTGGAGGCCCCATCCCTGGAGATATTCAAGGTCAGGATTGATGGGTCTCTGAGCAACCTGATCTAGTATCAATGTCCCTGCTCACTGCAAAGGGGTTGGACTAGATGATCTTTAAAAGTCCCTTCCAACCCAATACATTCTATGAGTCTATAACTATTGTTATTATTTGTTCATCCCAAAGGACTCACTCACCTGCATCACAGCTGAAGCGACTCAGACTAAGTTGAGGTGTGCCAAGCCTTGTGGAGGAGATGCAGAGACACCAGTCCACCTGCAGTATAGCAGTGGTCAGAGAGCAGTGTGCTCAAGCCAGTAAGTACTAATAAACTCTGGCTCTGTAAATGAGCTCATTTACAGTACTGCATGAATGGGATTCTTGTTGGCACGTTGGCACAGCGCTGCACAGACTTGTGTCAATGTAAAGAGTACAGGGTAGCACTATTCAGGGAACTCTGAAGAACACTGGCACTGTGCAGCTATGTCCAACACGTAAGAAGAATTGTATTGATACTTTATAATGTAAATACAATAAGCTTTCAGCTCTTGATAGTAGAAAGTTTGATTTTAGATAATGTTTATTAAATGAGAGCAATCACTAATGCAAAGAAAACAGGAAAAAAAGGAAGAAAGCATGAGACCATCTGATATTTTTATGTTGGCCTGAAAGTGTTTGACACAGATGGGAACATGCACACCCACCTCTGTGAAACAACCCAGATGCGAGTATTCAAACACATTACTTGTTCATTGCTTTTCACTACAGTCAGTTTAATCTGAAAGGTTGTTGTGGTTAGAATCATGCTTTGAAATACGCATTAAAAAGTTTCTACAGGGATATAATTAATAGTATCGCTCACATTGTGTTGTAACAAGCATAGATTCCTCGCCAGCCTCAGGAAATACTGTAATACCTCAAAGTTCAACTGATAAAAGATAAATATTCACCTTAGCTGAACTTAAATAAGGGCTCTATTATGTCTGTCTTTAAACTATAAAAGCACATATAACTGTACATAGAATCCTTCAAGATAGCCTTTGTCTAGTATTAAAGAGTGTTAAAGCAGCTCATACTGAGACCACAACTTAAGAACTTGTACAAGTCAACAGCTGTGACCTCAGTCAAGCAGGCAACTGAGTTTTCAGATAGCAAGCTGTGCGTCATTCTTCTTTGTCCATAGCTATGTATATTTAATTAGTGTCCTCTCACCTTCACGCAATGTGTTTTCCCACTTGACAGTTCCTGGCATCAAAAGAATGTCCTTGAGAAAAAGTCAGGCCTATTGACTCCTAAGCACATTATTTGACTTGCTGTTCAAGTAGTCCAAAGAAAGAGCTGGAAATAATGAAAGACACTGCAATGTGGAGCTGCCTTAACTGACAGTGTCAGGTGGGTCGACACTATTGAACAGTTCCTATTAAATTAGCTTACCTTCATCTCAGCTAGTTAAAGTTGGCATGCTGACAAATTAGTTGCTTTCTGTTTATAAAAGAGGAGAAGCAGGATGAGATTCCCATTTTGTAGCTTACCGACAGTAGATATGTCACATCACAAGGTCAATAACAGTCTGTCCATGGAAGAAATGTAAATGTTTGGCTGATGTCAATACATTCTGGATTAGATTGTGAAATATTCATTCCTATAGCAGATGAGCTCATTTGCACTAATAAAGACCACTTTATTCCAACCCAGTTAATTACAGTGCTTTATATTGTCTCTTTTAAAATCTGATTACAGCTTTTGTTTAGCTTTTCCAATATTAGCTCTTGCGCATTCTATATGCTATTTCTGTCTAAAGAGTGTTAATAGAGAAAGTTAAGAGACATGTTTGGAATGTGAAGAGGGTAAGGGTTTTATTTATTTTTGCTCATCAGAACAGATGGATTTTGCAGTTTTCTTTAGAGGGAGACTGTCATAGACTGTGTTTGAAATTCAGAGAAAATGTTGCTCAGGTTGGTTGGTTACTGTAGATGTAGATTATCTCATATAGCTAAACTTTAATTCTAGGAATTAAAAATGTTTAAGAAGGTTAAACTGCTTTTATTTTTTCACAGTGTTCTGCACGTAACCAGTCTTCGTAACTTCGGTATGTTCTCAAGAGTATGGTAAGTCTTGGGGACGCTTTTTTGCCACCCTTGACACATTCATTTCAAATTCCTTTATTGCTAGGTTTTGATCCTGAATTACTGTCTGCTGGAAAGGCTACACTTCTTCATCTTTTGGGAATAATCTCTGGTAAGTACATCATGACCTGCGTCTAAGCACTTCTAAAGTACACTGCTAATTTCTGCAGAGCTAACTAGTAATGTTCTCAGTTAAGTCACTGTTTCTTACATACTAGAGTGAATGTTTTAAATGTTTTGAAACTTAAGTATTTTGAAATCTAATTACTGAAATCACCAATTCATACAAATATATCATTTTTGGAGAGCTGACAAGGTTTCTTCTTTATAGTTGTCTTCCGATATGACTGTTCAATTCTGTGAACAGTTTCCATCTTTTCCTCCATAATTTTTAAAAATTTTTATGAAAATATTTCATGCTGTAATTATGTCCTACGGTATAATATCGAACTCCTTTCTACTGTTTTCAGAATGTCAGTAAAGTTCCATTATCACTGAATTTAGTCTTGCCAAGTCATTTGAGCACAAACCAGAGCTCCAAGCGTACCACTTTACTTCTGGTCTGGAAAAGTCTGTACCACATAGGGCTTAGTCTAAGTAGAGGTGAGGACAATTACTACCTCAGTGGCTACCAAATCTAAATGAAAGCTGTGAAATATAATTTTTAAAGTTACAGCATTCTTTTTCAACACTTTGAGAATTTAACAGAATCACAGAATTTGAAGGTCATTTTCCTATAATGAAGGTTATGCTAACCACAAGTTTACCTTCAAGTGTGTACAGCCCTTTTTTGTTTGTTTTCCTTTATTTTTGCATTCATTAACCTGATTTATATAACTTGATTCATATCTATTAAATGCTTCTCAGAAGAAATCTTAGTGTCTTTCACTTCAAGCAACCTGTAAGTGAAAGATTTGTGTTCAATTCTCTAAACGGTTTATAAGGCAAGGTATGATTATTAATACTTTTTTGGCATCATGTTTATGTAGGCAACCTGAATGGTTTCCAGTGTTTTTTACTTTTATTGCAGTGGCCTGATTCTGCCAGGAATCAAACAAGGAGTTAAACTTTACTTGATAATGATCATGCACATGCAAGTGAAGTCTCATGTGCAAAGGTGCCCTGCAGTAAGACACATTGTCTAGTCAAAAACCTAATTTCTCTGATCACATGGCTCAGTGTACTGGCTTGATCCTACACATATATTGTGCATCCTGTTCTGCAAGGTTACCATCTTATATGTTACAGTTTAATGCATGGAATTGGCATTTCTGTGAATTTCTGTAAACTCAAGTTCCAAATGCTCATTCTCCAGGAACTAAGCCAAGTAAACAGCACTCTTATACATGGTGAAGGACTTCCAGGTAGTTGTGAATATGGTAATTAATGTGGAAGTGAAAAGTCTAAAGCTGCTCAGTAGTTCAGACTTTAAATATTGAGGAACTATTTCATTGGGTTGAAAACCAGACAATGTGTTATTTATTTCCTAGTTTTCATCACTGAAAAACCCTCCTTGTATGGTGCATTCGCCCTCATGCAAAGAATGATGTTTTATCAATATTTGTATCCATTTAACAATTACACATCTTTAGAAACTGAAAAGGCAGTCACATTGCATCAACATCATACTGGAAAACGTACATGATTCTCATTATAAATAAATTATCTGGAGTGATAAGAGAGCTGGTGTTATATGAACCAACCTATCAGTTTGATGTCTTGGTGTATACCTGGAGGCAGAAAAGAAATAAAGTAACTGCTATTCTGTGCTTCAGATTCTGATGAACATATAATAGAATATGGAAATACAAGGATATTAAAATTATTAATTTTTAATCTGGCATGCTTAGCAAGCTTGTTCTTTTTCCCTTATCCCATCTTTCAAGCCTATGAGACTCTTTACTGAGGTTAGCGAGTTGTCTTTATATTTTAAATCAACAATAGCTGGAATGAGCATACATAAATTATCCACAGGTAGTAAGGTCTCTAAATGAACAAGCTCTCAGAAGATATTTGGACTACTTGTGTCTTCTGACTTTCAGTTCTTGATGACCTATTTGTATCTGTCTACCTACTTGTATCAGAAAATATGGAGGACATTTTGGCAAATGCAGTGGGAAGTTTTAGTTTGTGGAACTAGCTGTAGAAGCTGATTTTCATCTGTGCCTGAGAGAAATCTATTATTGGCAAGCAATTTTCATCAGAAATGATATGCCATCTGCTACAGAGGTATAAAAGTACATAAATATTTTTGTATTCTCAGTAGAAAAATAAACATTCCTGGAATATCTAGTCTGTATTTTTACTTCTAAAACATGTTCCTACTTTTAGCAACAGTTATTATTGACAGATACCACCTCATCTTTGTGGCACTCCCTTGAATCCAATTAACTGCACAATCAGGCCCTAAGGTATCTAAAATAACTTAACAACCTGCACAAATAACACTTTTATTGATCTGAAAAAGTGTTCATTCTATTGATGTTGGCAAAGAGTTGATTCTTTTTCTTGGTGTTTCATGTATTGTTTTATACTGAATCTCAGCTTTAGACTTGTCTCTAGAGAGGAAGCACAGAAGCACATGGAAAGAACCGTAGAACAAATTACATACTTCCCAATTGTGAAAATATTGTTTCATTTGAGTGTGTGTTGAAAAGAAGGTGGTTTCCTGAACTCTAGCAGCTTCTCAAAAGCTATTTGGTGGATTGGTTCCATTATTCTCAGCAAAATATTGTAGATTTTTGTCTGTGTTGTAAATTTTCTTGTCCCTTCCTTTCATGCTTCATATTTTGTGATATCTTTCTCCTCCTGTGAAAAAGGAAGCAGAAAGAACTAAAAAGAGGAGACATTTTGTATGCCATCACGAAAATGACTACTGTATTCTTTTTAAATAATATTTTGCTTGGGTTTTTTTTTGACACTTTCATGTAGAAATAGAAGTATCAAAATTACATGAAAGCCATGTACAGAAGATTTTCTCGTGCCTCTGTTTTCAGTATAGCTAGGTAAAGTGAGATTATGGTGCTTTAACTAAAAAAAAATCCATATTATTGGTTTATGGAAAGACATTTCTAGCTTATGTCAGTCTGAAATCTCCTGTTGTGGAGCATAAAAGAAACATCAAAGTAAGTTTACTACTTAGCAAAACATTGATCACATGATAATTGATTTTGGTTTGTCATAGCTGTTTCTATACTATTTGAAAAGTCTTAAATTATTAGTATTTTATGATTTAAAAAATAATATTTATCTAAAAAATACTAGTGCCAAGCTTTGTGAAGTTTCACTGGAAACAAATTAAGCTGCTTACTCAGTTACCTTAAGTTAAGCAGCTAATGTGCTGACTACTTGCCTCAGCTGAAAATGAGATGGCAGGTAGTTCGAAGGAGAGAATGAGGACTCTGCATACTCAGTAGTCTATAATAAAGTTTGTCTGAAATCATACAGTATGTCTTGAGGAAATCCATTGGTAAAGGTAGGGGGACAGCGATAGGAGACTGTCATATGAGTGACAGTTATGATATGACCAGCAGTGGCTGGTAAAATAGATTTCAGCATGACATGCTATTTCTGTTGACAGAAGGTATATTGCAGTCATGTTATGTGATAGAGGATATGCTGGCCAGAAAACATTGGTTATCCCCATCTGTTTTCAAAATGTTTTGTGAGATCTGTAGCAGTGAACCCAAATCTGTAACATCTCATCCAAAGAATAGCACATAATACATTGCAGTGTTAGTTTTGGCTAGGTCCCAAAAGCCTGGTGTGGAGGACAGTACCACCACCTTCTGGCCCAAGAATGAGGGCTGCCAAAGGCCATCCTCATTGCCACTGCCCTGTAAAGTCAGAGTTAATAGTAGACCTGTTATTTCTCTACATTGAACTATAGATACGAAGTAAAAAAACCCACAGCTTGAAAGTGTGACTTGTTTACTGCCAAGTCAAATGAGTACCTGCAGGGTCATATGTAATTACAGGACTGAGACACTTACACTACTTCCAAACTATCTTTGTCTATATTCATGCACTTCAGCAGCAACAACTCTTAAACATAAGTTCCATTGCTAAAGTGGGGATTACTCAGTTTGTAAAAGTTAGCCATCGATGGTAAGACATTCAGTAACTATACTGGAGTATGAGTGGGTAATATGAAGAAATTGAGGGGGCTAGAAGTTTATCTTGAATCATGCACACTGAAGAATTACCTCATTCTTGAATGATCAAATTGTAAATGTCTAAAACTTTTCTTTCATTTATCTCCTATTCTCAGTTTCATGCAGATTTTCTGGTCACAGGTTTCACTAGAATGCTTTTATGTATTCAGATGGTGCTACTGAAGTGCTGCTGCTGAGCTTACAAGTTTTCTCAGAAAAGCCATGAAGCAGGGGCAAAATACTAATAGGATGCTTTGACACCACTCAAAATATCAAATATTTAATCGCTTTCATTTCTTCTTCACACACTAGTTATTCCAGCAGCTCTACTTTAATTGTTTAGGGCTCACTTCTCACAAAATGAAGTGGGATACTTGTGACCTACTTTTAGTGCCGTCTTGTCCTTAACAGGCAATATGGGTACAGGCACAACTGTAAGTCACTTCCAGGTGCTTCTCATTGCTCAAAGAAACTGCTGCTATAATATTCCTCCAATCCATCTGAAGAATTCCTCAGTTCACATGGTCAAATTTTCACACAGTGGTTTCTAATTTTGCCATCAAATAAGTAAAAAGTAAAAGGCTGAGGAGAATAGACCTCCTTTGAGTAAGAAAGAGACATCTCCATGTTTAAATTGGCCCAATTTACAATGAACCAGATCAGTTTTGGATATGGACTTTTTTAACTGCACAAAGGTTCAAACTCAAGCTCAGTGAGCCTGGTAACTCAAGCTAGTTTAATCCATGAGATATTAAATACACTCAGGGAATATGCACTGGAGGAGGGAAATATAAAATACACTCAGGGAAAATACACCTGAGGAGGAAAATATATCACTCAGCGTTAGCTGAGGTAAATAATCTTACTCACAAGGTGACTTGAGTGGTGGGGATGGAGAGGGAGTGAATTTGTCAATCCATCCAGTCATTGGTATGATTCCGAGTTCATCTTGTCCCCCAGGTAAGGGCTCCCACATAAGTTACCTTGGCCAGCATTCTGACCAAGGGGGAAGGTTCTCATCACTCCATGGCTGGAGAAGTAACTCCCCCTTTCTAGCATGAATCTTAGGGCTTTTATTCCCTGATGTACATGACAGCAGGCAGGAGTATGCCTGAGCTGATTAGACCACCTGGGGTGTTTGTCTTTAGCAGTGTTTCCCCTTATCTTTAGTTATTCATGAGTGATATTTATACTCAAATTTCTGCATTACATCATGGGGCATATGTGCAGGTGAGGATGACTATAGACAATCTTATCACTTATGTTAATGTCATAAAGTCCATTAATTCACACCTGCATGGGTAGAGGTAATGGCTCCTTTTGTTTGGGGCGGAAAGAAATGGGGGACTGGGACCACGAGGCCTCCGCCTCATCTCACACTCCTCCAGGCATCTGGATAACACCAGACATAGATCTAGTGATGGTTGCCACCTCATCCAGTGCTGAGTTTCATGCTTCCAGGCATGCAGCTACATGTTGTACATGACAAAGTCCAAGGACTTTGTGACTAATTTTTGCTCTCTCTCAACACTTAACTGTAGCTGGGGTACCCACGTGTTGTGTAAAGAATACTAGATAACATAGGAGATTCTAAGTCCATTACTAAAGTTAGCGGCAAGATCGGTCTCTTCTGACCTAAATTTTGTATCCAACCTACTAGACCATGTGGTTACTGGCAGTGGGAATCTGCCACCATTTCATTCTAATTCTAGATGGAAATTACTTGCACCATCTCTGCTATGCAGAATGCAGCTGGTAATAAACTGCCAGCTTGCTCACATTTCCGAATGGCCTTATAAATTGCAGAAAATGCTTCATGTGATGGAACAGTACCACTATATGCCTTTCTGAATAGAACGGACGATTATAACAAAATCTGCTGCTCCTTTTTCTATTATATATTCTTGCAAGATAGAGAAGTGCTTATGTATAGAGTTTTATCTAAGTCTGCTGATAGTACTAAAATCTTTGGGATTCTTGATGGAAATTCATTTTGCTTTTCTCAGAGTTTTCTCCCCAGCATGGTACATATTATTTCAGTAATACTCTTGTTAAACCTAAAGATATGGGAAGGTTTTAAGTCCATATTCTTTTCAGACTTTCCTCCCCCCTAAAAATTACATAATTATTCTGGAGACAAGAGTGGAGTGCAAAGAAGATATTTCTTTTTGTGCCACTTCTGATATTTATTTTACAATGCGCATTCATCTACTGACAATTATGCAGGGCTGTAAGCTAGAATAATGTATTCTGCTGAATATAAACAGTGGTGTAACTTCTAAAGGTATTAAACAATGGCAGCTTCTTTGAAATGAATAGGAGTTGCAGGTATTCTATCTCTGCTTACATGACTATGTATGAATTTTGTATTTTATTCCGCTGTCTGTGTGGTACCATCACAGTTCAGCAAAACAATCTGTA
>NW_010169966.1:45645-69899 GCF_000695765.1 Mesitornis unicolor
AAAGAACTAATCAGATAGGAAACTGAAACAGGATATAAATGAATTCACTATGTAGTCAGAGAAGTAATATAAAAATTATATTCATAGAGGAAAGGGAGAGAAGGTTACAAATACGTAGTGTGGAATTCACAATTGTTCGCATTCAAATTAAAGTTACAACATTGACCATTCATGAGAAAAAGTACAGAACATAATTTCAGTAAAAATTATCTTGGCTAATTCTGCAGAATTAAACACACTAAATGTTAGGACAAGAAATAGCAGGTATCTTGGTTGGGAGTCCAGGCCCCTTTATCATTATGCATTAAATTATATAATACTATTTGCAAATGTTGCAGGCATTATCTTACAATTAACTAGTTTTTGTCTCTGACTATTGCTGTCAGAAGGCTATCTAAACACTTCTGCTTTAGGTATGATCAGACAGAAGGTCAGTTCAAAAAGGCTGAATAATGACATCTTAAGAATTTTGCATCATTCTATTCTATTATATCCATTTATCAAATATTGGCTCAATAAGATTTTGGAGGCAGTTCCATTAATTTAATGCTCCAAAATCTCTAAATTTTGAGATGTGTATAATGTGTCCACTAAAAAACTCACTACGTTAAAAATGTGTTAAAGAAAAAATAAGAAGGGAAAAAAAAGCACTAATTAGTTTTCTTGTATACTTCTAGTGTGGACTGGGTGTCATAGTTACAGAACAACTACAACTAAGTTTAAATATTTTACTACCTTTAATTCATGATGTTTCACATTTCATTAATGTCACTTTTTCTGTCCTGGAAATGTACGAAGAACCATCATCACTTTAAGCTTCTATTCAGGTGGAAATATACCTTTCAAATATGTTTCCTTCTGGAAGTGAACAAGATGCAACTTAATAACAGCAAAAATTGACAAGGTATAGGAAAGAAATTGAAATAATTGCTAAATACTTCTCAAAGAGGTTTCTTTATTTACTACATGGAGAGTAACTCCAAATTCATTTGATAGTTGCCTGTTTGAAGATTATAAAATATTTAGCAGGAATATAACCTTCTGTGGCTTAGAAAAAGGATGATGTAGGAAATGTGACAAGAATCGACGTCTTCTATAAAAGTAAACAGAGGTGGTAGGTTATGTTGGAAACTGATGCCTCAATGAATGCATGTAATGGGATTGGACTTCAGTGTGCTCACATGTCACAGTGATGGTAGTTATATATATATATGGGTAGATCTTCAGTTATTGGAGTATAATTGAGCAGAATCGTCAACGGTTTCCACTGCTGCTTGCTTTGTCTTTGCCAAAAACCAAAGACTTCTGGAATTAAATGTTTTTCTCCCTGTTAGAAATAGTAGACTGTTATTAGTTTCACTAGATAGAAGAATGTCATTTTGATCTATCAGTTTTACAGGCTTTTTGTTTAGGGTAACATAATGTTTTTGATTCATGGTCATCTTTGGTATCTGTTAGGTACAAATACAAGAGACTATTGTGTTGTCCAAACAAATTTTTGAACAAGAATGTCTTCTTATGTACAATCTCAGAGTTACTCTGCTCAGTCCTAGAGATTTAGCCCTGTTGCCTTTGAATTTAATGACAAAATTAGTTATGGCTACTATTAAAGAGATTCCTGTTGCTCCAATGCTATAGGGTCTATATGCTCAATACAATTTATGTCAACCCTACATTTTATGTAATATTGAGGAGGCATGGCTGTACTTAATAGATCCATAGTTTCTAGAATCAACAAAGACTGTGAATATAAAACTAGGTCATGCAGCTAGGATTTGTCCTGTCAAAAAATTTTAGTGCACATTATAATTATAACTATATGGGTTTTTGAATACCTGTATAGATATTTGTGGGCAGGTATGTGTAACAGTTAATAGTGCTTAGGAAGGAAAATTAAATTAAACTGTGTATGAAAACAGTTTTCCAAGTAGTGAATCTGTTGATATAAAGCCAAAGGAATAATTTTTATTCTGAATTCATTCTTGAAGATCTCTAATAAAACCAGTATCAAGAGTTATGACAACATTTTACCACCCAGACTCTGGTTTTGATTGTCATCTTTGACTGTTGTTTAATTATCAGAATAGAAACAAATAGAATATTACATTTAAAAAGATATTCACCTGCTCAGGTCACTGAAAATAAAGTTTTGAACTCCTTAATTCCCATGACCTAGATCTGGAGTCCAGCTAAAGACCTTTTCTTTAAATTGATGTTCACCCAGTCAGAACGTTAAAGTAGTAACCTCTTTCATTCATGGGCTCAGATTTTCTAAGGTACTTCAAATTGACTTTTTAAAAAAGTCTATCCAGTTCTGTATGCGTAAGCCACTTTTCAGACTCTTTATTTAGTACATAATGTCATGATAAATCTGTTCTGGTGAACTTTAAGAATAATTTTTGGGCAAATTTTATTATTTCAGGGTTTCCCAATGGCATATGAGCTTTTTGTTGTTCTTGTTAAGACAGTTCATATAGCATACCCACAGCCAGTCTCCTAAACACTTTGAGACTTACTCTATTTGTGCTGCTACATATGTGGGATTTGCAATTCTTGCTATAGAGATCCTGCTTCCAAGTCAGAAGGCATGGATTGTTTATATGGCAACACATTATCCTGTTAGACTTCATCCAGTCCCAATTAAGCTACATCTTTTTGACATTTGAATCAGTGTTTAAAAAGCATAATTTTTCTTCCAATTACAGCTTTCTTAATAAGATCTCAGGATATGTTTCTTGATTCCAGTCTTAGCGCTCTTGAAAAGTTCCACTTCTTTTTTCACTAAAGTTACTTTCTTGCCAGAAGTGAAATTTGGACAGTTGAAGCCATAATTAAGGCTAAAATTGCCATCCTAGGGGAAGATTTGTTCCACTACCTCATTTAATTTTCAGTAAAATGTAAGAGTTAGTGAAGTATTTAAAGTATTATATGTTATGCCAGTTTATATTCATTTGTTTTGTGCCACACAAATAATGTGATGAAAGGTAACCCAATTTTATAACCAACTATACAGGTAATTAAAACTGAGTTCAGAACAAATCTATTACTACACTAGATCTCCATTTAAAATTAGAAGCAAGTGGACTTTGTAGTGTATTATAAATGGACCAGATAGCAGAGTTCAGAATATACACTATCTTGAAAGAAAACCTTTTTAAAATGTCCTTTGAAAAAAATTTACATCTATACAACACAGTTAAAGAGTTAATACAGCAATTCTCTGAGGACTAAAAGTTCCTATAAAAAAACCAAAATTGCCAAAGGTGTAGATTTTTTTTTTGTATAGTCCTTTATTTGCTATTTGATTGTTATCATCCAGCTGTCTTCACTTTGTCACTTTTTAAGGAATCCATTATTTGGGTTAGGCACAATCAGTTTTCTTGGATGTTCCTGTTTACGTACATGTAGAAATAGCTTTTCTCCTTTGCTCTTCTCTGTCACTAGTTTTACAAGTGAGATGACTACTGCTGTGAAAGCATTTATACAAACATTCGGCTTCCCATTTAGGAATTCATTCATTACACTTGATGTGTAACCAAATATCAGCTCTATGTTGTTGAAATCTTTCTGTTCTAAAGTTGGTGTCATATAGATTTGGTGTCCAGTTGGACTTCAGATAATGGCCATTAGAAAGTACCTTTCATATTTTAGTCACCATGGTCAGATACAATAGACAATTAAAATATTGTTGAAATTTTTCCTGATGACCAAATTCTTTTTCCCAAAGGACTCTTTTGCCCCCAGCACATATGAGTTTTTTCTAACCTGCTGAGCTCTACAGGCAGGCAGTATATCTACAGTATATCTACAGTATGCAGGTCAAAGGGAAGGCAAAAATATCGACCTGCCTTACTCTTGAGCATTACGAGGAATTCTCTTCTCTTCTTAGTAATGTGACCCTTTGAGTTTGAAAGCGTATTTAAATGTCTTGACTACAGACAGGATTCGAGCCAGCCAGTTTGGGGTAATCTTTTGCCAGGCTGTTTCCCCCTCCCTACAAGTGTCTGCATTAAGACAGAGACAATGCATAAAGAAAGGGTGACAGAGGAAGGTCATATAGAAGACATTGCTCTCTGAAACTGTGATCTGTGAAAGCAGGGATGTGTAAACTCAAATTTATAGACTTACTGTTGAGACGTTTCCAAAATATTGCTCATAATACCACCATACTCCATCAATCATCTTTCTGTGGGCTTGTTTTAACTCACTTTTTTCAAATGACAAGAAAGAAAAATAACTTTTCAACTGTATTCTTATCGTGAGTTGAATCTTCATAGGCACTACTCACAGGGTTTATTTTTCATTAATTTGATTTATTATTTTGCTACTTTTTCTAGTCCAGCTACGCTTATAAATGTTGCTTAATGTTGAGACATACAGAGAGTATTGCAAAGAAAATACTATATAAAAATACCAGCCCCAGTTTAACAGAGTTGAGGATTTCGTGAATTGGTGCTGTCTGTTCATTCTTAATCAGTTTGTTATTAATATGAAATACCATGTCTTTAAAACAAACATCATGCTATTTCCATAGGAGACTTCCTCCTTTGAAACAAGATGGACAGTGCTCACATAATGCTATTTTTTGTTCCATTTCTTGTCCTAAGTTACGGTATGCAATTAAAATCACACTGTTAGGATAAAATTAGTTTCTGTCTGAGTTTTGCACAGAATTTGAAAAGTCTAAATCTTTTAAGAACATTAATTTATTTCTTTTCAAAACAGTAAGATGAAAAATAAATTCTCTGTGTAACTAGGGAATTACAACTAGAGAATCAGGGCACAGAAAGAAGATAAAAATACTCTTTCATACAGGGTGCCCAAAATGAGAAAGCGAATGCTGTTATTTTCAGCATGTTCATGTATCTTTACATGGAACTTTGTATTTTTATACCATAGCTTCATTGACTTAGCTGCTGTGGTAGCATATCTGCAAACAAGATTATTTTTTAAAGCTGTCTGCTAGGAAATGAATGAAGATACCACACTTTCCATGAGGAAAATGATGAAATGTTTTAGAAAAACCTAAATAAAGGAATTACCTAGCATTATATATAAATTGTGCAACAAAGGCAATTCTAATTTCTGTTTTAAAACAGCATTCAGCTGTTCTCACTATTAGACAATCCTTTTTTCTTCAGTAACAATGATACATTTATACTACAGTTTCTTCAGGAACTGAAAGAATAAATGTACAATAGGTCTGTGTATCATCCACTAATTGAAGTCATTAAACATGAGACAGCTAAATTTTCAGACAAGGTTTATTCTTACATTTTGGTAGTAGATATTTTGCAACCCTGATACTTCCATATGTCTCTTTTTGCTTGGTGAAATCTCTTCACTGGTTTTTCATCTTATTTATGTTCTTCTAGCATGTATTTTGGAGCTTTTCAATTTAGTTCTCAGAATCTGCTGTGCAGCCCAGCATTGTACCGTGCTGAGGATGACAGCTTACTACCGCCATGTCAACCAGCCCTGGATAGGAGAGAACACTTTACTGGTAGATTTTAGATATCTCCTGGAAAAAGAATAGTTAAATTGTGTGTCCCATTCCAATGGATCTTTTTATGCATGCTACTTCTTCCTTTGCCTATCTTTTTGTTCATTCTCTTCACCTAGACAGAGGTTTTTTTGTAGATTCACTTTTAGCTGTCTCAGTTCCTCTATATCCAGAAACAGGCTTTCCATCCCACCGTCTTTGCTCAGTTCTTCCCGACTGTCCCTCTTGGCCTGGGTGATAAGCATATAAGTGATACTTCATGTCTTCCCATGCTGACAGAGTACTTTATTCTACTTTTTCCATTGACTAGCAGCATATGGAATTCTAGAATAAAATTATTTTTTCTGCTGAATTCAGTGATATGTGATATTCAGCCTTCTTCAGCTGCAGCTTCATTATTGCATAAGTATAATCAGCATGGATATATAAACTTCTGTTATGGCAGCCTAGATTTCCTTTAAAATGATCCAGGAAATTATGGCTCTACATGCAACAAGTATAGGCAAATTAATAGGGGATGTAAAAAGCTTAAAAATGCTGTTTGGTACACGGTTTCTCAAGTGAACTCAGAATCATTTCAGCATGAGGAACAATTGATAGTGCAGTAGGTTGCAGTGGCTCTATGATTCCAGTTATAATGCTAATACCCCAGTTTTCTTCACACGTTGCAGTGACTCATAAAAATTTTCCCAAGCATACGTTCCTTCATTCAAAGCTGGATGCAATTTTTACAGAGACTCTTTTAAGGGCTGCAGTGGTGGTCAGGTCGGGTGGGTGTTTGACAGCCTTTTCTCCAGGCCAGCGATGGGACCCCCATGGCTAGCTGAGGGGAGCTGCCTCCCTCACATGGCTGCTGTGCCCTTGCTGCTGCCTCAGTAACCCTGATGATTAAGGGAGTGGAGCATCTCCCTTATGAGGAGCGGCTGAGGGAGCTGGGTCTCTGTAGTTTGCAGAAGAGGAGACTGAGGGGAGACCTCATTCATGTTTATAAATATTTAAAGGGTGAGTGTCACGAGGATGGAGCCAGGCTCTTCTCGGTGACAATGATAAGACAAGGGGTAATGGACACAAGCTGGAACACAGGAGGTTCCACTTAAATTTGAGAAGAAACTTCTTCTCAGTGAGGGTGACAGAGCACTGGAACAGGCTGCCCAGAGAGGTTGTGGAGTCTCCTTCTCTGCAGACATTCAAAACCCGCCTGGATGCCTTCCTGTGTAACCTCATCTAGGTGTTCCTGCTCCGGCAGGGGGATTGGACTGGATGATCTTTTGAGGTCCCTTCCAATCCCTAACGTTCTGTGATTCTGTGATTCTGTGCCTCACTGGCAGGACCCTGACACCAGTCCTGACTTCTCAGTGTCCCAGCAGGCATTTCTGGGCCTCTGGGGCTGTGGGAGGCCCTGGACACCGGCCCCAGGCCTGCTGGCGGTGCTGGGCTTGCACCCCCTCAGCGACGGCATGACTGCCCTGCAGACCACAGTCCTGTGAGTGTCGCATTTTAAGATGAGATAAATGTTCTGTATTTAATGAATCTTAATTTTTACTTTAATCCATTTTGAATAATCTCTTGAAGTCTTGGTTTCCACATGGAGAATGTACTGTGCCCAACTCTGACAGGAGCTGGGAGAGAGTGGTGAGTCGGGGGTAGAGGGCCCTCATACAACCAAAGGCCTCAGGATCATCAGGGTGGAAAAGGTGGCTGAGATTTGCATGGGCCTGACTGGCTGGTAAACACTGAGGGAACAGCTTCGGTCTGTGCTCTGTCAACTGCTTATGAAATATAATAAATTTAAAGAGTGTTGAGCCATGGTTTCTATTAAATGCAATGGAAACAAGGGAAAGCAGAATTTCAGTGAAAAATGCATCTGTAAGTAATTCCCTAGGGACTCATTGCGGTCTGGGTATTAGGTTTGGGATTACTTTCAGAATTCAGCAGTAACTTACTGTGTAATTTTTGGTAAACCATTAAAGCCTGGAATTTTAACTTTTCTATTGAGAAATGAGGTTGATAGTTTTCTGTCACATACATTAGCATTTTGTAAAGCATGCTGTGTCTTTTCTTCTCTGCATTAAACCTGCTTCTCTTGTTTTCTGGATTTCTGTTTCTTTGTATGTTTTTTAAAACTATGTAATTTATTTTCTGATCAATTGCTCATGACAAATGCTCTCCTATCTTCTAACCATAGAACAGGATTAACACACACACACACATATATATATATATATAAACATGTGTGTGTGTCTGCGTATTCAATAAAAAAAAGATAGATACATATCTTTTGATTGAATATGTGGAAAACAATACTAACAAATGAGTCTCCCAGGAAAATAAGGAGAGAAGGAGGAGAAAAGAAGAATTCAGCCAATTGGTCTTGATTTAACTGTTGCTGGTAGCACTTTTGTCTAGAAGCTTCTGGAATGTATGCTGTCAGACAGGACTTTATGAATGGTGTGGGGGTTTTGTTCATTTTGTTGTGGCTGCTGCTTAGTTCTGTGTTTCCTGGTCGTACATTAGCTAAATACACGACCTTTCAGTAATCTTCATCCTATTCTAAGTCAAGAAAAACTGTACAAAGCCTGAGTTGTTTTGCCTTTCTAGTTGTTCCAGTGTAGTGGAAGCACTTTATAAAATGAGGTATAGAAGCAAAGGCTGCTGTTGCAATACCTTTGTTCCTATCGACTCACCAGACAATCCTCTTGGGTGCAGAAACTGAAATGTTTTCTTGTTTACCTAAGTTAAGTGATTAATTCATTATTATTTTACATGTCTTGTCATGGAAAGTCTACAAATGTTGTGTTGGGTGAACTTAACCATATTTGTGTTGTACTACTTACTACTAAGTTAATTTCTATGTAACAGGTGTTAGTGTTCGCTTTGTGCCTGGATCTCGCCTATATAGCAGGAAAAGCTTTACTTTATTTCTTCAGCTGAGTGAATAATTCATCAGTATTTTTCATGTCTTCTTGCTGTCATTTCACAAGCATCATACTGGAGGAACTTAACATTTGTCTTATGCTCTTTACTACTATATTACCCTCCATGTATCAGATGTCACCATTCACCTCTGTTGAGTATCGGCTGTCTACCAGGAAATATTTTCTATTTACTGTAGTAGTATTGCTGAGCAGCTGGAAAATAATTTTTCTAACATGTGGCAGAACAAATTATTGCACAGGAGGGGGTTAATGGAATCATCTGCCAGAGGAATAAATAATTGAAGGGACATGGGTCTACTTATTAGCTCGAATAGAGGCTTGATGTTCTAAGTTATACCTTGTTAGAGGTAGAAAGCCCATGCTTTGTTTCAGCAGAAGCTGACTTAAGGAAACAGTGTCAGTATACCTGATATTTTTATCTGTCACATATGGAATCATAGAATGGATTGGGTTGGAAGGGACTTTAAAAATCACCTAGTCCCCCACCTCTGCAGTCAGCAGGGACATTGTTACTAGGTCAGGTTGCTCAGAGCCCCATCAAGCCTGACCTTGAATATCTCCAGGAATGGGGCCTCCACTACCTCTCTGGGCAACCTGTTCCAGTGACCTACCACCCTCATATTGAAGAACATTTTCCTAATATCCTAAGAATATATCCTAAGAAGCTGAAAAACTGGACGGTGTAGTAATTCTTACATACAATTATGGTAATATTAATTTTCTCGATGAGAAGTTTTTTCTGTTACAGTGACATAACAGAATCAGAAGGGCTGAGCATAAGGTGCCATCTTTAAAAAGTAAGCTACGGATGTTTTATAGTGGTCTCACTAATACTACTATTAATGACAGGACTCTAAAATTGGTTGCTGGGTTCTTTTCACGATTTTTCCATACCATTATTTTTTAATGAAGCTGTTTAAGTGATACAGCACATCTAGTTGCTGTTTTCAAATTAAAAGCTTAAAATAAGCTACGTTTTGCAGTATAAAATTGTACTACTTTTTCTGGAGTCTTTTGTCAAAATGACACGGTTACTTAAAATTTTATTTCTATTTACCGTTTTCTTTACATAGAAACAGAACTTAAGGCTGACTGCTTCGAATATTACTTCAAACTCTCTGAATTTGTTTATTGTATGTATTCCACAGCAGTACTTAGAAAGATAGCCTTAAGTTTTTCAACTGGGAAGAAATAAGTATTTTCTTAAAATTAAGTTTTTTTAAATAAAAAGAAAGTTGGATGTATTATTTTGCAGTCTAGCAGAGTGGATACATATAGAAATTGCTAAGCATATTTAGAGATTGATTGGGTTGCAAATTGATTATGGGTTAACATATGGGCAAGAGGGCTGGATATTTAAGAGTAAACCAAATAGCCCCTTGAAAATATTAGTATGTACCTCTATGCACTTTCAGGCACTCAGAGAATTTCAACAGTCTTTGCTTCCAAAATCATCTTCTATGAAAACTGATTTCAGCTACTGTTGATTTTACTAAAGCCTTGTGTTCTTCATTCAGTTACCTTGTAGTGTCAGCCTAAAGTTAATCCTGGGATTCTGATGCAGGACTGCTGTACAGCAGAATTACCCATAATTGCCTCGATTGCTGCTGACTAGTTATTTTTGCACCAGTGACTCAAATTAGGCACAGCTGGCCCTAGCAAGTTGGAGTTTAATAACCACCAATTGTCAGAAACTAGCTGACGGTCAATGTTTTTGTCTCAGACGGGTGAAAGGAACAGTGACAGTTCTCCCCCAGCTCCCTCCCCTGCCCCGAAGAAGTAGGTATCTGCTTTTTGAAGAAGAAACAATAAGTTGAGTAAGCTGCTTTCTGTGGGGAAGTGTTCTTTTTTTTGCTTCTGGACAGTTGCCATAATATTGAGACATTTGTGCTAACCACATGAATATTTGATGGGTGCAACAAAGTGCAAAAAATATCTTGTTCATTTTTGTACATAGGCATTGTGCAATGAGCCAGTGAAATGGAAAAATTAATATTAGGTTTAATCTGAGAGACTTCTTACTAGAGGAATTGGTCACTCAGACAGCGGTGAAATCTGCTTTTGAAATTAGTCTGACAGTGGTTGTCCGGGTACTGTGCTAGCCCTTTCATACAGCGGTTGGCTGATTTTACCAAAAATTGGCACTGAAATCCAGAATAATGAAATAGCAGTCCATGAATCAGCCAGAGAGCAGTCTTACTGCTGGTCAGGCAGCTGCCAGTCTGTGGATCGTGATGCCACTTCTAGTTGCTGCTTCTAGCAGCAACACTATGATTTTTGTTTTGCATGAAATGTTATTTGATGCTCTTTTTTTTCATAGAGAAGGGAATGTCTTTTGTGGCAAACTTGTCAGGACCACTTTTTGGAAGAGCTTATGGTGAAGATTACAGCTCTGTCAATAACAGACTGGAAATATTTTGACAAATCAGCTGCTGAGTAAATCCATGGATTTATGATGTAAGTTGCAATGCAGTGTTTCTGCTGCATTTGATTCTAAGTGTACAAGCTTTTGCAAAATTCCCTATTTAATTTTTTGCTGGCAATATTGTAACAGAGTGTGCACACTTGTTCCTCCGTATGAGAAGCTTAGATCCATTACTGTGTTTGCTTCAGTGCTCACCTGTCCAATTAATATGAAAGAATCCCTTGAAGTTAATTAATGTTGCATCAAACAAGATCACTGATGACAAAAGCCAAATACCAAAGTTAGCTGAAGTGGAAATGCTGATTTTCATTCAGTGTCTGGAAACTATCTTTGAACAGTAACAGTCTGCATTCAAAGCAATGTGCAATTTAAAATATTGTTAAATATTTGGTACCAGAATATTTAGTGGATCCAAAGATACTTGCTGCTTATGTCTTTCTTCATTAATTTGTGAGACCTTTAAAAATCACAACTGCCAACATAAAGACATTATATAAAGACATCCCCAAGGATAAGTTGAATAAAAATTCCCTAGAGCCTATAAATCTATTTGAAGGTGATAACCTAATCACTACTATGCCTGTCAAATCTCAAGGAAAGTGATAAGTAAAAGAGTAATTCTATGAAATATGGACTTTTACTTATCTGGCTTGACCTTTCATCCTGCTCTTTAACCTTTCTGCCCTTCAAGTCTCAAAAACTGGTTGCGTACAAAGAATAATGTAATACAGACTTCTACTTGGTAAGCTGGAGATGTTGAGCACTTCAATACTGCATTGAATCTTTCAACTACTGAGGATCTGTTTGGAAGCCAACATAATAAAATGAGCATAATGCAGTTGTAGTCAATTGACCATTTGTCCTTTTGTGAAAAGAAAGGTTCCATGGGACAACAGGCCTTATATGATACTTTGAAGCTACGTTTTGGAAGTAATGTGGCCAAAAAAAGTTAGCTAAGGGTGTACTGAGCTCTGTACTGCCCTAGTTAGCTGCTTTCAACATCGAAACTAGGTCATTCCTCTGTATTACTCAAGTATTTCTGTGTAACAGTTCAGACAGCAATACAGAAAAACCCAAAGACTTGAACAATAAACAGTTGAATCAAGGTCAGAACAACAAGTTAGTTTGTATCACCTTTCTTTAATTGGTGTTGGCCCAGAACCTCTGGTGACCTGAGTGGATACCAGCTGCCAATGTAAAAGCCTGAGCAGTTCTCCTTAATGAGAATCCTTGTGTTTCACAGATACGCTTAATAAACATTCCGATTAAATTCATGGGCCAATCAAGTATCCTAAATGATGGAAAGGATGATTAAATTTTAAAATTACCTAAGTGACTGAGAGATTAAATATGCCTGCAGTTTTGATGTGACGGTTTTATACACAACTGACAATGAAAATCAAGAAATTGCACAACAAATTCAACAGAAATACTGATTTGGAGAGAAAAATATAAGACTAGATTTTTTTGCATTTATTAATTTCTACTTAGTCAATAAAATAGCAAATATTACTGCTTGCATGAGCAGTATTTCACATATAGGAAATGATCATATTCATTTAAGCTCTCTAATCAAAGTCATAGTTTGAACAATGGAACTATGATGTTCTACAGATTAACTTCACTATATTAATGCTATTTCCAGTAATTCAGCAGGTATGATCAAATAAAGATAAATATGCACGTAGTCTTTTAGAAACAGGGATTCTATATGAAAACAAATAAACGATTTACAGTTTTAGCTGCTACTTAGTCTTGATTACAATAAATCAAATCTACCATAAATTACATCCTTATACGAGTATATAGAATATATCTTGAGATATAAGTAATTAAACTTCAGAGAAAAAAAATCAGTTACCAACACAAAATTTTGTGTGTACTATGAAATCACAGTGGAGTATGTAGTTCTTATGAAAGCATATTTTCCCCTCCTGTTATGTATTTCCAGCTGAGCCACATATAATATTTGATTCTTCCATACACAATTTACAAATATCATTTATGAAACAAATCAAATATTTGGGAAGCAGGACAGGACTGTAAACTTCTCAAGTTGTTTTGAAAATTATAATTTACAATTTAAATTACAATTTAAAATTTACAGTTTGATCCCTTCAGGACCTTATGTTACATGAGGCTAAAATCCTACAACTCATGTTCAGCAATCAGCTCTTTTTGTATCATCTTTTTTTTCCCTTTTTAGCCAGCTCACAGTGTAATTGAATTCCTGCTAGCTTTCATATGAAAATTCCTTGGGCTGTTTCATATATGTGTTTGTACTGATGTATTTGCTTGCATAGGCCTTTGTCTTACAGAACCTCCTTTTTCACTCTCCCAAGTTATTCAGAAATAAAGCATGTAGTGAAAGCTGGCCTCAGATACCTTCCAAGAGGTTGAAGAATGCCCTCAGATGGATTCTGGGAAATTTTCAATGGATTTTTTTCTGTAACCTTGTCCAATCTCTTAGAAGCCTATAAGAAATATCTTGGTTTATCTGTGGTTTTACTTATTTGGCAAGGGGAGAGTGAAGAGGCATGTATATGTGTGTGCATATATATGTATTAGGTAATGATTAACTAATATCCATATTAGAACAGCACCTGATATTTAAAATGTATTTGTAGATAGCTTTCTGATTTCTATGTGGGACTTTAATAAGTTGTACCCTACAATGATTTGTTCTTGTTAGGCTTTCTGTTGGATTATGGAGATACTGGAGAATAGAATAAGATACTGCAATGTATTTCAATTTCTAGATGCTTACCTGAACTTGACTTGAAGAGTTAGATATTTTAGTGTGTTACTATTTACATGCTTGTAATGACATAATTGGTCTATGAAATCTCTGTTTCCTATTTTGAGCGTTATGTACGGCAATGCAGTCAGTACCTGTTAAAATTGGGAAATCTGAGGGAAATCACTGGGTAAAGTCTAGAGAAAGAGGTTTTTAACCTACTCTTATGCTTGTTTTTCCCTCTTCATATAGCTATTCTTTTTCTTGCTTGAGAGTGCCTCCAGGCTCCAAGACAGATTTCAGTGTTTAACTTATTTTCATTTTTGGTAAGTTTCATTCTGTAAGTGGTAAAAAACTCTGATGTTTGTATTACAATCTTATTATCAGTAGCTTTCAGTGTATTCTGTACTCTGCTTAGTCTGTAGTAGCAGTGTTTGGAACACTAAATCAAGATGTATTGTTCACTGGCATTCTTCTGTCTGTGTATTTGGTTGGGTCTTTTTAATGCACATAATATTTAGAAAATTTAATGCTAGAAGAGACCATCTATGATTGTACTGTCTGACTTCCTGCTTTACCTGATTATAGAATTTCACCTACATCAAATCTCAAACTTTCTTGGCGAAGCCCGGCCAGCTCTTTGAAAGGCCTCAAAAGTAAGCTTTAAGGTGTAAGCTGTAGCTAATAAGTTTTGTACAGGACACAAAAATAATGGCGCCTTTTGAATTGTCAGCTTAGGTTGCAATTAGCTGGATATAAACCACATGTGAGGGAAGGAGAGTCCTCAGGGTGCTTCAGCTGTTGTTTCCCTGTGTTTGCTTCCTGAGCATCAGCCTTACTGAGCTTCTCGTGACCAGTTGAGGACTTTTGTGTCTGGCTGGTGTTTGTTACTCTATTGGATAAGCAAAGCAGTGTCATCTCTGGCTTTTAACTTCTCAGTGCACTTTGGTTATGGCTGTTTTTCTTCTCACTCCTTGTTCTTGTCTACCTAATTATGTATACTTGCCCTTTACTCCAGCCATAGCGCTGTATTATGCTTAGTGGAAAAATTTCATGTACTGTCTGATAGAGGACTCTGCTGTAGGACCAGCTTCTGCTGGAGTAAGGTTCTAACTATATCTTTATATATTTTTTAAATTACTCCAGAGGTCTCTAATCAGAAGACTGAGGTTAAGCTTTTGTTAAAATGTGTTTCTGGCCATGGGAATTCTTTATGACCAATTTCTTCTATCTCACTACATAATTATTCACAAGTGGCTATTCTAGCCCTCCTTATTCATGTTGCCCATTCACACTCCATTTAATTACAATTTCAGTAAATATGGGCTTATTTGATTTATGTATTTTAACTGTTCATTAAAAAATCCCAGAAGAGTAAACTTAAGTGAGAGAAGTGGATCCCAAAGTAACTTACATGAAGTTCTAGACTTACCTCAAAATGCCAGCTGGTTTTCCATTTCACAGAATAAGAACAAACTTTTTCTTTTTGTTCTGATAAAGTGTAAACTATGTGCTTGACATCTTCCCTGAAAGGTACAGCAGGTGAATAGTTCAGCACTTATATTAGAAGACCTCATTAGGCAAGCTAATTAAATGTGGCTGGAGCAGAGAGCCCTTTATTTCTGGCGCAGAAGTTGACTTCTAGTTGACTTATGTTGAAGATATGTTTTTATGCCTTTTTAAATGCCAGAAACTTCAACTAGCCACCAAAAGAATTATAGTATTCTAACAGCAACATATTTATTTCAGAAATATGCTGATTTGTTTTTAAAATGTTAATTTTATTGTCTTTTGTATTTTACTTAGTTTTTCTGCTTATTTTTTCAATGCTGTCCAGCTTGATTTTCTCTATTTTGTTTCTGTCTTTAGGCTGTACTAGCAAGTTTTTACATGTTTTTAAAATACCAAGTCCACCTGTGATGTTGCATATTGCAAATAAATTGCATTTGCTTGATTTGATATTATTACTGCAAAGAGAAGCATCCACAGAGACTCAGAAAGAAATGAAATATTTCTCCAGACTTTGGGTAGTTCAGATGCTTTAATCTAGCTTTATCAACAAGAGACCATTTTTACCTAAACTTATACAGAAGTACAACCAGCATATTTCTAAGGAACTCCTCTGGATTTTATTAAGCTACAGAAAATCCAAACGACATGTGATTATTACACTCTTTGGAGTTATAGATTGGAAAATTAATTTATCAAATACTTAAGGCCATCTGAGCCATCCATGCATCCAGATGGAGGATATTCTTTGTTGCCAGATGTATAATATAATAACAGGATTATTGCACTAGCTGGCTTTGCTTTCTTAAGTGCAAGCTTTTTTTCCTCTGAGCTGTGATTTCTGATTGCCAAAGCTTATTTCATCAGCAGAGAGGTATCTCCTTAGCACTATACTGCTTTATCTATTCAATTGTGTTTTGGTTTGTAAGGACAAACCAGATTGTAAGTAAATTCTAGGAGTAAAAGATGTTTTAGTAGCTGAATAAGACCAGGACTCTATCATGGTACATGCTGCAAACAGGCAGCCTAAAGTCCCTGAGCCCAGAGTTGTAATTGCTCTCCTGGAGAAAGTAATGTCTTTGAGACTCCATTTGCCTCCCCAAATAGCCACGTTTGGAAATGCAGCAATAAGGCAGCTAAAACTGCTAACAGTAGCCTACCTGAACCACAGTGCACACTGGATAATGCCTCAGATTTTTATCCACACTCTGTAGGTGCTTTAAAAGAGCTAACGAGCACATGTTACATCTGTGGGACATTTTGACTTGGTGCAATACATTACGTGTGTGAAACCACTTAATTCCTCACTCAAGTAATACAATTGATGCAGAAATAAATGTGCCTGTTTATTGCACAAGTTAATCATAGAATTATATAGCTTGGAAAAGACCTTTAAGATCATCAAGCCCACTGTTAATATAATGCTGTCAAGTCCACCACTAAACTATGTCCTGAAGCGCCGTATCTTCACATCTTCTAAGTACCTCCAAGGATGGTGACTCTGCCACTTCCCTGGGCAGCCTGTTCCAATGATTGACAAACCTTTTGGTGAAAAAAAATTCCAATCTAAACCTCTCATGGTGCAACTTGAGGCCATTTGATCTTGCCCGGTTGCTTGTTACTTGGGAGAAGAGACCGACACCCACCTCGCTACACCCTCCTTTGAAGTAACTTTCATATATTTGATTGTAGTTCTTGCCACAGACTAAAGTTACTGTCTTCTCAGTGTTTGGGGTTTTCAGGTTTCAAAATTTTTGCAGACTTTTAAATTTTTTTTTTTAATTGCTCATCTGCTTTGTCATTCTATAGCCAGGGTTGGGATTTTGTGTTATTCGCTATATCAGCAGTGCAAAACCAAGTGAAGCTTCACTATTTCTTCAAATCTGAAAAAAAACCCAAAACTGAAAGGCTTAACTTATGACAAGAAAATGTTTCTGCTAACTGATAAGAGAGCATAATGAATCTTCAGTTCATTCTAAATATATTTTTTTAACTGGAAAACATAGAAAATTATTTATAAAAGTGCTGTCTTAAAAGGAATTTTCTATCCTCTGGAGTTCTGTACTTCCAAGCTTGAAGTCTGGCTTATATGACATTTTAAAATAAGTGCAAATAAATTTGAAGTAAAAATGCAATAATGTAAAATTTTTATTGGTTTTTGGGTTTTTGTTTGTTTATTTTTGTTTGTTTGTTTTTTACCAGGGAGGTGATGTAAGGGATGCAAGATTTTTCTTATTATTTTGCAGTTAATATTATCCCATTAACATTAATATTCTGCATTTTGAAAGCATATTGAGGTCACTTAGTGCCCTGGCTTTATCTGGAATTTCTCTGTCTGCCTGCATGGTGGGGAGTTATGCTGGGAGACTTTTTGAATGTGTCAGGCTTGGGTTTTATCACATCTGAAAGCAAAATTTGAGTTATTCGTGAAATTGATTGCAAACTATTTTACTGCCATAATTTTTAGGGTAAGAGAGGACTTTCAAACTGTAATGTCCTTAATAGTAGGCAATTAATAAGTAGATAAATTGGGAAGAAAAAATTTATCACAGGTTTTTAACGGATTAATTTTTAGTCATTCTCTATCAGTGTTCCAGAAAAAGCATTAAGAAGGTAAAACCATTTCCTGTAATGCAGGAGAAGATGAGAAGATTCTTAATAAAAATACAAGCAGTTATCAATATTTAATTTTTCAGCAAATTTCTTGATATACTGAGAATTTTTAAAAGTGCTACTACCAGCATATCCATTGGCAGCATGAGTAGCTTCATCAAGGTTATGTACCTTTTTTAAAATGTTCGTTACTGTTAACCAATGCCATGAAACAAACCAAACTCCTTTGGATGGTTAGTTTGGATGAGTTAGTGTTCCTCTGGATCTGCAAGCTCCTGAACTGCACTGCACAGTTGCAAGCAATGAGATTTCGCATGAGAAAAATGAATGAATGGGAAGAGGAGGGAGAGAAGATGTCTGGTTTTAGCAGGAGCCTAGAGTTAGAATGGGCAAAGCTTAGAGTGAAACTGCAGTTATAAATAACTGCATCCATGTAGCAGCCTGCATCTGGAATAAGGAAAGTTTGAGTTGTAGCAAGATAGCACAGTCCTTGTCTGTAGCTTCTGTACTCCAGTTAATGTGTACCAGAAGCAAAATAATCTATATGGTTTGGAGCTCTGCTTTGTTTTGCAGAGGGTAAGGAAGTGAGGATCGTGGAAGATAGGATGATCAGTATGCTTCTTTGTCCAAGCTTTGTCCAAATAAAATTGTTAAGATCATAGCAGGGACTTACACTTTACATGCATTCATCTCTCACCTGCTTCAGGTGATAGAAATCTTGGTAAAAATCCTTCAGACTTGTTCGCATAAGTTATATAATGTTACCACCTGGAAGAATGTTAAAGTTTCACAGCTTCAGGTCCATGGGAGCATAGAAACACTGCTGGAAACCTGTCTGAGCAGTTCATTGAAAAAATCATTTGCTTCAGGCGTGGATATTTATGCCTTTGCACCTCCATGTATTATACTGTCTGTTGTGGTGCCTGAGGAGGAAATGTTACTGTCATTACTTGAAGGTCCTGGCATCATTGATAGGTTCCTCACTACCTGCTTCAGTGTAAGAGAAATAAACTGTCCTATCCAATCTGAGTAGAAAACCCTGCACTTGAAGTTATCATGTCTCAGGATAGGTCTAAGGTATAAGAACAAGGCTGTTTGTATCACAATTTTTCACATTTAGGGGAAAACCTAAAAATAGTGGTACACCAGTATTTACAATTGTGGCTGGTTTTCCCAGAGTTTAAGGAAAATTTGCTGTCAGCAGTCAAAAAGTTTCTGATTATATTAATGAAAGATCTAAATCTGGATTAAGGGAGCAGGTAATGCGAAACTCTCAATGTACACTGGTGATTTATTGTTAAATGTCAGTGATGACTGTCTGATGGCAGGAGTTGCTTTAAGTTTGCTGGGAACCCTTTCACCATCTTCATTACTCAGCAATGGCCTTAATGGCTCTTAATACAGGTTGATCAAAGCCCAGATTCTGTTCCCAGCTGGGAGTTCTAGGAAAGTGTGTTACAGTAAGGCAAGTATTTAATTTCTGTTATTTTACCTTCCTTGTGCTTAATGAGTGAAGAAATGTGATGATGATTGCTGGACTCTGACAACCTCTTTATTCCATGCATTTGTGTAACTATTTCCTGAATCCATATTATCTTTTTATTTGTTTTTTAAAGGATAATCACTGTTAGCAAAAGGAGTCTTGCTGCAAGTTAATGCTTCCATGACACTGGCGCAGGTCAGAGCAGAGTTTGACCAGCTGTGTTTCTCCATAATGTAACTTCATCAGGTTGTGAAGCATAGCATGTGATTATTTATAAATTAAGTGTGCTTGTGCTTGCAATACAAAGATAATTTGATACTTCTTAATGTGTTTTCTCCCTGAATGGTTTCCTAAAATAGAAACTTGTGATACTTACACGTGCCCATTTATAGAATCAAATGGTGGTACCTTCCTTATTCAGTCGTTCAGCACTCTGTCTCATCTAGGACTTCTGCTGCATTTTCTATGCATATGATATGTTGCGTATTTTGCTTCTTGGAGCTTGCTCTTTCATTGTCAGTTTATAAATTTCATGGGGTCAAAATTGCAATGACAGAGAGAGAAAATAATATCTTTGTCTGATCAGCCAGAAATACAGTTTATAAAACCAAGAAGTCAATTTGTTTGCTCAGGTAGAAACAGAAACAGTCTGTGTGATCCATCATTTAATTTAGAGATTCGTTATACTTTTGAAGATGAGTGAAATATCTAGGGGAAAAATATAATTTGAAATAAAAATATATAGGTATGAAAATGTTAGATATTAATGTTTTGATTTAAACACTTCAGGTTAAGTGTATAGTGGTTTTGGTGATTATTTCTTAGACTTTTAATTAAATGTATTTTGCTCCAACTCCTATTTTGAAAAAGGCACCTTGGGTTCAGCTGCAGAAATAGAAGTGCATTTGTTGACTTAGTACCTTATCCAGGAATTCAGTAGATTGAGAGGATATTAACTTTGAGATGTTCATGTATGTCTGTATATCTTTGTACCCATTTCTAGTTATGATCGTCTAATTGATTCTGAATCCAGCTTTTGATTCAGCCTTTCATCTCCTGTTTGGCTTGCCAAGTAATGGTGTACAAACTGAATACATTCATCAAAATTATTTGGTTCATATTGATAGTTTTTATAAAATGTCCAATATTGTGCGAGCTCAGGTTCTTGTGAAGTTGCACTAATATAGAAATTTTTACTTGCAAAAACTCAGAAAACTACTTTTGCATCTCTGAAAATTCAAATTATGCTTTTTTCTACATCTTTTTGAAGCTTTATATATTTGTAAATATAAACAGTATGTGAAAATATGTACTCACTCTTCAAAAATCCTTCTTCTTCATTAGACCTTTTATCTTTGAAGGCTATATAATCTTAAATATTTTCCACAAAGAAATAAGGATCACTTTTTGTCTTTACAGACAGACTTACTAAGATCTCACCATCTCCAGAGTTTATAGACTAAACACAGTCTGAAATAAAATCATATTCTCCTCTTACCCAAGATTAGACCCTTCCATTAAGACTTCTGCTTGACTTCTTTTCTGTAGAAACTGAACAATATATCTATATTTGTCTTACTATTTATTTTTCTTTTATTATATTAATATTATTTTTATCTTTCCTGATAAAAACAAAGGAGACATGGTGTGCATTAGGAGGAAATTCTCAGGAATGTTTCATTTTGTCACCAAAGGAAATATATGTGGAAAACTTCTTTGAATTGCCGGTGATTCTCCAAATACGAATACTTGCTACTTCTGCTTTCCGCCTCTGCCCCCATCTTTTTTAATTGCCTAGGGGATTCAACATCCAAACTTCAAACTCCAGTCATCCAACTCATTATCCTTATGATCTTAAATTCCTGAAAAGTAAATCTTACTAAACAGTGTCTCCACATTCCAAGAAACCTCATTTATATTTGTCAAGTCTTGAGGAGGATACCCATTTCTCACGTAAGACTTTATTACTTAAGGTACTCCTTAGAAAAATGTACTTGGTTTCCATTTATTATTATACCTGCAATTTTGTCAGTGGGAGGAGAAGAAGTGCACAGAAATAATAGAAGTGAGTAACGTTAATGGTTATTTTATACATCTGCCATTACCTTTCCTGGTAGTACTTTTAAAATTTTCTACTAAAGATGGAATTATCTGTATGTGACCTATACCTATAACTCTACTTAATAAGAAGGAATTGTATTCTTACATCCAAAAATGGAAATTGTGTTTAAAGATCTGTGGGTTTTGACCAAGGTACTGTTCTTTATTCAAAAATGCCAACTTTCTGTAGAGAAAGCAAACTCCAATATCAGGCCCTAAAAGCTTTTCTGGAGTCATTCAAATACATTTTTTAGTAAACATAAAGGTTGTACATCCTTGGATAAGCATCTGGGTTTTTACAGTGCAAGCATTGGTAAAGAAAGCAAAAGCTGGAATAAATCCAACTGCATAATGTACAAAATGTTATGGTAGCAAAAAAAGTTCCAAACCTTCATAATCTCTATTGCTAATTTGATCCCTTTGTGAAGCATACTTTAATAGGAAGCTTCAGACTGTGACAAATCAAGTGACTGTGTTAAACTTTTTGATTGAAGTACTTCATCAAGTGTAACTAGGCATAAGTATAGTATCTTTTGAACTGTCATTTGTAGAAAAGAATGAAAACACTTTGTTATTGTTCCACTCAAAATGTTGTTCTTACCAGATACAGGAGAACACAGGGCATCCACTTGAGATAGGGAAGTCTTATCTCTTTCCTTGACATAATAAACTGTGTCTCAAATGAATCTTAACCAGTTGCAGAATGTGGTCAGTTTGCTTGAAGGGCGAAGTAGTTTCCTCTCTTGGTTGCTATTTCAGTGTTGCGCAGAACAAATACAGATGCAGTAATGTGTAAAGTAGAATATTTTATGCTGTTGGGTTTTTTGCAATATGTTTGCATTGTTTGTTCTGTTCTGTTTTAGTTTTTTATTTGTTGTTCTGTAATGCAACCCTATCTATAAGGTCATTTATATATCTCATTTTGTAGTTGTAAAGATAACAATAGATCCCTGAAAAGAGAATCATCCACAAATGTGTGTGCGCTAGTCGAAGTATGGCAGGAATTTTACAGCCACAAAACATAGAAGGTGTTTATTCTTAAGAATTCTTTATATGTTATAGTTTAGGACAAACACTGTTGTTTATCCAGACCTCAGTTGATTTGAAATCTTTGTCTCAAGGCTTGTGTCCTTTACAGTGCACAGAACAGCAGGGCATGATCAGAGCAAATCTGCATAATGATGCAAAAAGAATGTTCAAAACTCAAGACCTGAGGAATGAAAAAAAGTTCTTCTCTGAGATTGCCACCGTAGGGAGGGAAAGGGGAGGAGGGGAGACAGTAAAAGTATTAAAAAAAAAAGAAAAAAAAAAAGCAAATTTTGTACTTTGAACAAACAGCATTGGATAAGTTGCATTAAAATTTCAGAAGTGTTGTAAGTGGAGTCTCTTTTCCCAGTCATACATATATATGTATGTGAAAGCTTGGCTGTTATACCATATTAGCTTTGATTTTATAAGCTCCAGAAAAGCGATAGTATTTGTCTCTATGGTGGTGGCAATGTCTATTAATGTTATCTTTTGTGATTTCATCTTCTCATAGCGTCTGAGAGCTCTGCTTTAAACTAGCAGTCTGTGATTGTGACTGGTGAGATAAAAATTTCAGTGAGATAGAGAAAGCTCATGCTACTATGTGTGACAAATTGCAATGACAAGGCTGTGTTGATAGCAGCTTATGATGTGAAATGAAATCACAACCACAATACCATAAAGATGTGTGCTTGGGGCATCTTTACAGAGCTCAAAGTGAAAGAAGATATGGTCAAAGTGCCTAGTAGACACTGTGTTCCTTCCCTGCACTTGTTTTTATTATTAGAGCTGGCCAGTAGTGCTCAATAAAAATATTTTGTGCATTTCAGATTTTATTCTTTGTATTTGCTGTGTACCTTTATCCCATTGTAAGGGATACAGTCAGCATCTGAAAATTAACTAAATTCGCTGTACAAATATAATAGCTGTTGGAGTGTGTAAGTTAGCAGTTTGATTTGATTCACTTAATTGTCTTGAAGAATAGGCAACAGGAAAGGACAAATAACTTAGCAGTTACAGAATGCACTCCATGAAACTTCAGGGTTTTGCATCAATTTCTTTATTCATATTAGCTATTTATATGACTGACAACGCTCAAGCTGACAGTAGAAGCAACTATGTTTGTGAACCTGTTCTGGATATTAAGTGTAAAATTCAATTGCCTAAATATTGAAAACTAAATCCATTTCTTTACATTATAGGCATTTAAGACAGCTCTGTGTGGCTAGCGAGTGTGAGGCAGGATGGATGGGCCACCAGTGCTCTTCTGGAGCAGCAGCTGAAGGCTACATATCAGCATGTAAAATGGCACCAAAAACCCCATACTTAAGCAACTGAATTACTGAGTAGTGACCTTTATGACAGCTGAAATTTGGGGCACTAGGAGAAAATAAAAAGCCTCCAGGAATAACAGGAAACAGCCTTTGCAAAACTGAAAAGCAGTATGATTCAAAATTTGTATCATTTTTAACAATCTCAAATATTATTAAGCCTTAAAAAAGAGTGTCTCCAAATCAGGACACAAATTCGGGAGTGGTATCCTTTCAGTGCAGAGAGATGTGCACTACAGTTTATAGACTACAGTTGCTGAGATCTTTGAAATAATTTTAGTTTCCTGATACAGTCTGCTAAACAAAATGTCATTGAAAAGCTGAGTTTTCATCCTTCTGAATAATCAGATCTATAATCAAATGAGCAAAGAAAGCTAGAAAACTATTCCCCAATCAGTCACATTCAGAAATAATTTTTATAATAATTATTTCATTAATTTTATTTTATATATTATTAAATTTGGTTTACATTATTCTTTTTAGCGTTAATATTCTATCAATATACTATTCAAAGGATAATTGTAAATTATTATTAATTTATGTTCATTACTGTTTAACACCTTTATCAATGATGTGGATGAGGGGATTGAG
>NW_010169967.1:0-757 GCF_000695765.1 Mesitornis unicolor
ACGTTTAGAAAGCTGAAAAAGTTCAAAAAAGAGAAAAACAAGGAACTTATGTCTAGAAAATCTTAAAGAGAAAAAGTACGTAGCAAAAACCCCATTATCAGCCAGAAAAGACAAAACACCTGAAAAAGTTCCTTTTTGAAGGTGCTAAAGCCTGAAAGCAGCAGATATCTCAGGAAACACTTAAACTGATACAAAAATGGTATAAAAGTGAGGATAACAGGCAGAAACGCCTGAAATGACTGAAAGAGTGCCAAAAAAGGAGAAAAACAGAAAACAGAGCAGTTCTTTTTAGAATCTCTTAAGTTGCCAATATATGTAGCGAAAGTCACAACATAAGCCAGAAAAGCTAAAAAGCGGAAAAAGTTCTTTTATAAGGTGTTAAAGTCGAAAAACAGAAGATATGTCAAGAAACCCTTAAATTGCCACAGAACAATGGAAAAGCAAGAATGATAGGCAGGAACGCCAAAAAACCTGAAAAAAACTCAAAAAAGGAGAGAACTAGAAAACTCAGGAGCTAAGCCTAAAATCTCCTAAAAAGCTCATATATGTAGCATAAGCACAATATCAGCCAGAAAAGTCAGAAAAGCTGAAAGAGTTCCTTTTTTTCAGTGCTAAAGTCGTAAAATGACAGACATGTCAAGAAACTCTTAAATTGCCACAAAATGATCGAAAAGTGACAATAACAGGCAGAAACGATTGAAATGACCGAAGGAGTGCCAGAAAAGGAGAAAAACGTTAAACTCACACTTACGGCTGG
>NW_010169968.1:0-3568 GCF_000695765.1 Mesitornis unicolor
ATGGGAATGGGGACAAGGACAGGGATGGGGACTGGGATGGCGATGGGGAGGGGGACAGGAACAGGGATGGGGACTGGAATGGGGATGGGGACAAGGATGGGAACAGGGATTGGGACAGGGATGGGGACAGGGATGGGACAGGATGGGGATGGAGGATTAGGACAGGGATGGGGATGGGAATGGGGACAAGGACAGGGATGGGGATAGGGATGGCAATGGGGATGGGGACAGGGATGGAGATGAGGACAGGAACAGGGACAAGGACAGGAATGGGGATGGGGATGGGGACAGGGGTGGGGATTGAGATCAGGATGGGAATGGAGACAGGGATGGGGATAGGAACGGGGACAAGGACAGGGATGGCGACGGGGATGGGGACAGGGACAGGGATGGGCATGGAGATAGGGACGGGGATGGGGACAGGTACAGAAACGGGGACAGACATGGGCATGGGGACAGGAATGGGGATGGGGACAAGCATGGGGATGGTGACAAGGACAAGGAGAGGGACAGACATGGAGACGGGTACAAGGACAGAGATGGGGATGGGGACAAGGACAGGGATGGAGGATGGGGACAAGGATGGGGATATGGACAGGGATGGGGACAGGAATGGGGATGGGGACAAGGACAGGGACAGGGATGGAGGATGGGGATGGGCAGAAGGACAGGAATGGGCATGGGGACAGGGATGGGGACGGGGACAAGGATGGGGATGGGGACAAGGACAGGGATGGAGGATGGGCACAGGGATGGGGATGAGGACACAGACAAGGACAGGGATGGGGATGGGGACAGGAACAGGCATGGGGATGGAGACAGGGATGGGGATGAGGACAAGGACAGGGATGGAGGATGGGGACACAGACAAGGACAGGGATGGGGACAGGAACAGGGATGGGGACAAGAATGGGGACAGGGACAGGCATGGGGATGGAGACAGGGATGGCCATAGAGATTGAAACAAGCGTGGGATTGGGAATGGGAACAGGCACAGGGACAGGGGTGGGGACAAGGAGAAGCTCTCCAATCCCAGTTCTGGGAGTTCCTATCCCATTTCCAACTGGGGTGTCCCCCATTTTCTGGGTGTCCCCAACAGCACCAAGGCAGAGACCCCCACCCCGCAACACCTGAACCCCCTGGACCTCTTGCACCACCTGGACGCGGTGTTGCCCCCCGAGAGCCTCCTTGTGGCCGATGGTGGGGACTTCGTGGCCACCGCCGCCTACATCGTCCGTCCCCGACGTCCCCTGGCCTGGCTGGACCCAGGTGAGGACCCCAGGGGTGGCAGTGTCACCGTAAAGGGTGGGGGTGACAACATGTGGGTGACGCCACCGGTGGTTGTTGTTGTTGTCACCCGCAGGAGCTTTCGGCACGTTGGGAGTCGGCGGAGGGTTCGCGCTCGGCGCCAAGCTCTGCCGCCCCGATGCCGAGGTACGGGGACATCGCGGTGGCACTTGGGGATGGCAGCCACCACTGGTGTCACCCGCGTGGCCTCACGGTGTCCGTCCCCACCCCGCTGCCAGGTTTGGGTCCTGTACGGTGACGGCTCGCTGGGCTACAGCTTGATGGAGTTCGACACCTTCGTGCGGCACAAGGTGACACAAAAACGGGGTGAAATGGGGGTGGAAACGGGGTCTTGGCACCGTCCCCGGGTGTCACTGGGGTGAGGTGGCCCTGTCCTTGTCCCCTGCAGACGCCGGTCATTGCGCTGGTGGGGAACGACGCCTGCTGGAGCCAGATCGCCCGCGAGCAGGTGCCTCTGCTGGGCAGCAACGTGGCCTGCGGCCTCCAGTACCTGGGTGAGCGCCGTGTCCCCAAATTTGGGGACATCCCGGTGACCCCGTGTCATCTTAGGGTGGATGGAGCCAGGCCTGGTGGCTCTGTGTCACCTTGGGTGGGTCAAGCCATGCTTGGTGGCATCGTGTCACCCTGGTGGCATCGTGTCACCTTGGATGGAGCCAGGCCTGGTGGCATCGTGTCAGCCTGGTGGCATCGTGTCACCTTGGATAGAGCCATGCTTGGTGGCATTTTGTCACCTTGGATAGATCAGGCCATGTTTGGTGGCATCGTGTCACCCTGGATGGAGCCAGGCCTGGTAACATCGTGTCATTTGAGGTGGATGGAGCCATGTGTGGTGGCATCGTGTCACCCTGGTGGTTCTGTGTCACCTTGGATGGAGCCATGCTTGGTGCCATCGTGTCACCTTGGTTGAATGGAGCCAGGGCTGGTGGCATCGTGTCACCCTGGATGGAGCCAGGCCTGGTAACATCGTGTCATTTGAGGTGGATGGAGCCATGTGTGGTGGCATCGTGTCACCCTGGTGGTTCTGTGTCACCTTGGATGGAGCCATGCTTGGTGCCATCGTGTCACCTTGGTTGAATGGAACCAGGGCTGGTGGCATCGTGTCACCCTGGTGGCTCTGTGTCACCTGGGGTGGATCAAGCCATGCTCGGAGGCATCTTATCACCTTGGATGGACCTAGGCCTGGTGGCATCGTGTCACCTTGGATAGAGCCATGCTTGGTGGAATTTTGTCATGTTGGATGGATCAGGCCATGTTTGGTGGCATCGTGTCACCCTGGATGGAGCCAGACCTGGTGGCATCGTGTCACCCTGGTGGCATTTTGTCACGTTGGATGGGTCAGGCCATGTTTGGTGGCATTGTGTCACCCAGGATGGAGCCAGGCCTGGTGTCATTATGTCACCTTGGATGGAGCCATGCTTGGTGCCATCGTGTCACCTTGGTTGAATGGAGCCAGGGCTGGTGGCATCGTGTCACCCTGGATGGAGCCAGGCCTGGTGGCATCGTGTCATTTGGGGTGGATGGAGCCAGGTACCTGGTGGCATCGTGTCACCCTGGTGGCTCTGTGTCACCTGGGGTGGTTCAAGCCATGTTTGGTGGCATCTTATCACCTTGGATGGAGCTATGTGTGGTGGCATCGTGTCACCCTGGTGGCATCGTGTCACCTTGGATGGAGCCAGGCCTGGTGGCATCGTGTCAGCCTGGTGGCATCGTGTCACCTTGGATAGAGCCATGCTTGGTGGCATTTTGTCACCTTGGATAGAACATCGTGTCACCCTGGTGCCATCGTGTCACCCTGGTTGGATGGAGCCAGGCCTGGTGGCACCGTATCCCCTCAGACCACCCCTATCTGGTGCCACCGTGCCACCTCGCTACCCCAGTGTCACCCCACACCCGGTGTCCCCTTGTCACCCCACCCCCAGGCCATCCCCGTGGAGGTGACAAGGCCACCCTTGCTGTCCCCACAGATTACCACGCGGTGGCCGAAGCGCTGGGCGCCAAAGGCTTCAAGGTGGCGCGTCCCGACCGCGACTGCCTGGACGCCGTCCTCCGCGCCGCGCAGGACCTTTGTCACCAGGGCCACCCCGTCCTCGTCAACGCCCTCATCGGCAAAACCGACTTCCGCGACGGCTCCATCTCCGTTTAGGGACAAAAATGTCCCTAAAGTGTCCCCAGTGGGGACAGGGACAGAGAAGGGGGGTGACACCGGTGCTGCACACCCAGGGGACATCCATGTGTCGCCCCCCCCCTCCCCAGGCAATAA
>NW_010169968.1:3633-3888 GCF_000695765.1 Mesitornis unicolor
GCACTCGTGGTCCTGTGACATCGATTTGGGTGCCACCACCCCGATGTCACCCTAAGGGACATTGTGGGGGCTGTCACCCCCCTGTAGTCCCACCAACACACGCAGGAAGCCCTCGGTGGCGAGTGCAGCTCGTGTCCTTTATTGCTGGTGACGGTGACAAGGCGGTGGCAAGGGGGGGTCAGGACACCCTTGGGGGGGTCACGTCACCCCCAGGAGGGGGGACAGGGGGACATTTGTCACCCCCCCTGTCCCATC
>NW_010169969.1:0-18252 GCF_000695765.1 Mesitornis unicolor
CCTCACCGCCGCCTCCTCCTCCTCGGGCTCCCCAGCGGGCGCATTGGCCGCTGGCAGCTTTCCCTGCGCTGGGAGTTTGGTGCCTTTCCCCCCCCGCGCTCGGTTGAGGACAATCGCACACAAAGAGGACACGGGGACGTGCGGGGAAAGGCTGGGGTTATTTTAAGAGGTGTTTCATCAGAGCTGCTACGCTTGCTCTCTTTCCAGGGGTGCTGCCAGTAAGACGCTAAATTATTCCTGTAGCTGGTGTATTGAAAGAAAGGCATCTCTCTTGAAAAGACGAGCTTCTGTGGACGCTTTCTGCTCAATAAAAGAAGTTTTTGTATGAATTTGGGGACAGATTCTTCGAAGCTGCTCTCAGCTACGAGTGAGGAACGGGGCCGCCGTTGCAGCCACAACTGCCGGGGCGGTCCCCTGGCAGGAGCAAACCTCCTACGCGCCGCAGCCCCGCACCGGCCCGGTAAGGAAGGGACATTTCACCGACCCCGGCTCGCTTTGTTCCCAACAGTGGCACCAGAAAGCAGGACTCAAGCAGAAACGAGTTCCTCTCCACTGCCTTTCTGAGTCACCGGGTTTCTTTCCTGCCTCCAGATAAACTTATTCTGGAAACAGCAGGGGCTACACAAGTGTCCCAAATAATGGCCAGGCTGGTTTTTGTTTTTCCTTTGTTTTTCCAGCCCGTCTGGGCACGGGTCCCCTTAGGCCGGCGTTTTTCTTTTTTTTTCCCAGCCAGTCTGGGCACGGCTCCCTTAGAGCCGCTGATGAGATCCCAACCTGCAGGCCAGGCCAGCATGTGTTCGGTGACGCTGCAAGGTCGGTGACAGCCCCCTCTCCACCGCCCCGTGATGAGACCAGTTATGAACTGGACCACTGCTCTGCCCTGTCAAACCTCTCCACGGCCCACAGGGAGGGAGCTGTGAGACCACACAAAGCCCATGATTACACACGAACCCTGCGATTACACATGAACCCATCATTTACGCACGGTGTTCATAGCTGCAAATGATGACACCTTCAGCAAAGCCAGACATCAAAGCACAGCACTCACCTGGACGCAGCCTTTCTGGGGGCTGTAGTGACTTGAAGGAGAAAGCTCGGCTGGATTGCGAGCGCAGGGACTTGATCATCCATTAAACCCAGGTAACCAACATGAGAGATCTGCAGGGAGGAGAAGGGAAGATCATGCAATCATCACCCGTGTGAGAGCCTGTTCTGGAGCCCGACAGATACTGGAGTGCACTTAAACAGAAGACAATAAATTATAGCTTAAACAAACCCAAATGAGCAAACATTAATGAGAGCTATCATGTATCTGAAACAAATCCTCTCAACTCATCCCCATTTAAAAAAATATTATTTCCCCGTTTGCTCTTCTGCTCCTTCTTAAAATAGCCAGCGCGCCGTTTTTAGCGCGTTTCGCGGGGCGGACGGATGCCAAGCGGCAATCTCGGCCCCCTTTGTCTGGCCCCGTCACTCAGCAGCGCTGCCGGGGCCGCCCAGAGCAGTCGATGGAGCAGGAACTGGGAATTATCCCCCCATTGAAGCGGGAGGGAAGGAAGTCATTAGCGGATTCATTTGTCGAACTTGTTCTTGTCAGCTCTCCCTCAGAGTAAAGTTCCTGACGCGGGTGCAAAGCTGCAAGCGCCGGCTGGAGCTGCCTGCAGGGCACAGATGCTGGCACAGACCCCTGTTTTGGAAGAAAAGAGGGTTTTTCCCCACCATCTGAGCTACACTTCCCAGGTTACCCCCCAGGCACCGCACTGCACCTCACCCAGCGCCTTCCTGAGGCAAAATCTGTTAATTTTGCCTCCGAGCGGAAAGCAAGCCCCGGCTGCACTTGCCAAGGAGGAGGGAAAATTGTCTCTTCAATAGAAATAGGTTGTCATTACCCATTTTCCTTTCATATGGAAAAAGCAAAAGTGTTGCTTGGAGCTTGTGAAGAGGAGAGGAGCATAATGCAATTTCTGCCTCCTCGGAACATCGTACTCGGCTTTTTCAGAGCAGTGCTGATGGGGAATAGGGCTCTGGAAGCCACCCAGCAGATTTGATACCCTGAGCAGCTGTTGGGGGCCTCTGAGAGTTGTATTCACTTAGGAAAGCATCCTCCAAGGTCTCAGACTCCTCGAATGGTCTGGATGTGTCCATACAGCTCCAGCTCCCAACTTTCCAGCCCCTGGAAGCACAGAGCCATGAGTCAGGGGAGCTGAGAAGACATGGAAAAGTTGGAAAGTGTTTTAATGGGGCACAAGAACCAGCAAAGAGGGCGGTGGAGCTGATGCCCAGAGGCTGACACCCCATAAATTGCAGAATTTCTCTGCCTAGACTGCTCTCATGCAACTTCTGGGTTTTTTTTTTAATCTAAACACTGCTAATCAGCTTCTTCAAGCTCCAACATATGTCCTATAAATATCCCTTGTGGAAGCAAAATCTGCCTCATATGTGTGTGCAAGACAAAAGGAGAAATGAGAAAGCGTGAAGCCCTGAGTTAGCAGCCCAGCAGCGTAATTAAACTAAAGCCGGAGAGAGCAATGAAGGAGGAAGCGACGCCGACCTTTGCAGCCCCTTTGCACAGCCCCGGCTGTACCAGGGCCCTGGTGGCTTCAGTCCTGGGACTGGCCCAGGCTCCAGTGCTCAGTGGTGCTGCCCATGGGACCCTACAAGCCCCCACAGAGCCATTGCTGGCCGGGGGACGATGGGGACAGAGCTGGCAGCGCTTTGCTCTTGGAGCCGAGTGGGAAGCTCGGTGTTTGCACTTCTTGATATTTAGCAGCAGCCCTGAGCTGCTCTTGTAACTCTTATTTCCAGTGCTTGCTGAGGAAATCTGTGGGCCCCTGGTAGAGTTTGGGATGGGGTGGATGGCTCTGAATGGGGTCGGATGGGGACAAGCTCCTCATGCATCCTCCCAGCACGAGCATCCCGAATGCAGCAGCAGCTCCCCTGGTGCTGCCTCTGCTCCAGCACCGTTGGGGTGAGCTCAGACCGAACCCCTTTTTTCACCCACCCCCAGCCTGTCTCCCCCAGGCCCCTGGCTCTGAAGCAGGACCCTGAGGACAGGGGAGCACCTGAGCAGCTTTAATCACCTTCAGAGCAAGCACTGGGAATCCTCCAGCTCTGCCCACGCTCGGTGCTTGGGCTCCCTTCGCTTTGAAGGAGCCGCAGGCAGCTCCTGGCCCCACACGCCGGGGTCAAAAGCAAGCGCTGAAGCCACAGCCCTCGCAGGAGGCTGGGAACTGAGCTTTTAACAGCGTGAAAGGTGACCTGCCTTCGTTAACTCTGCGGGGAGACCCTTGGCGTCGCTGGAAAGGTGACGCTGACCCCCGCATTGCCATGGTTTCCCCACCAGCTGCTGCAAGGTGAAGCAAGGTGGCTGTGCCGCTGCGCCGGCTGTAAAGCAAGCGCTGAAGCCACAGCCCTCGCAGGAGGCTGGGAACTGAGCTTTTAACAGCGTGAAAGGTGACCTGCCTTCGTTAACTCTGCGGGGAGACCCTTGGCGTCGCTGGAAAGGTGACGCTGACCCCCGCATTGCCATGGTTTCCCCACCAGCTGCTGCAAGGTGAAGCAAGGTGGCTGTGCCGCTGCGCCGGCTGTCGCTGGAGACATCCACAGCCCGACATGGAGAGGAGAGCGGAGGAAAAGGAGAGGAGCCATTGCGGGGAGTGATGCTTTGCACCCTCCCTTGCGGGTAAACCGCGGCTCATCCAGCCCTGCGGTGCTAAATAGGGTGAGGCAAAGCAATGCCACAAGGTCAAAGCAGCGAGCGGGTTCGAGCCATGGCAGGAGCCTGAGCTGCAGGTAAATGAGGTGCAGGGCAATGCACGGGTAGCTGTGATTTCCCTGACTTGCAGGGACTTCATTGCATGAGGCAGCTGCTGCTGTGAAGCCATAAAGCCGTGTCCCCAGCAGAAAGAGGCGGCATTGGCCAACCCAGTGGCAGGCAAAGCTCGACAGAGCTGACCACCGATGGGGGCTTCCCTCTCCGGGTCTGTCCATCCCTCAGCCAGCTCCTCCCTCAGACACCAATGCACACCGAATTTTGGGTTTTTCACCTTTTTTCCCCACAGTTCCCGGTGTAAAGAGGTTTCCTTGAGGGCAGGGTCCTGGTGCTGAGCCGGTTCCCAGCCCCGGTGCTGGTGTCTTTGTCCACCTTCTCCCTGGCCGATGAACTTCTCCATCTCTCCACTGCTGGGGGTGGCAGGGACGATAACCAAATTACAGCACTCGGTTTCATAAGCCGTATGTGCTGCTCAAACCCCACCAGCGTCTCTAGCAGCGCTGTTATAGATTCCCTTTGCTTTGGCTCTGTTTGTCTCATAAATCTCAGTGATGTTGACAATTGGGCACGGTTTAATTTTGCAAATCTGAGGAATGATCAGGCCAATTTAGTTCACATTTAAAGCATTTGTGTTCACTTGCTGGAAAGCCTTTTTTCTTCCTTGCTCCTCGCCTAAGGCCCTTATTATCTGCCGGTGCTATTTATCAATGCACAGCAGGTATATTACAGTGAGGTCTCTTTCGTAAAGTGATACAAAATCATCGTTCCTGGTCCTCATCTGCTCAGCAAGAAAAGCCTGCCTGACTCTCATGCATGTCAGTATTCCTCAGCCACTGCATCTTTATATTGCTGCCGGAGAAGGGATTTAACTCAATCAGCTTTTCTCACAAATGGCAGGAGTTTTGTAAAAGGAGGCGCCTGCAAATTAACAAATGAACCAATTAACAGCCTGCTCCCCTGCAGCTCCATGGCTTCCAGCCCTGCCCCGGCTCTGGAGGGTGTGGGGAGCCCCCTCCCCAGCAGCACTGGGGTCAGCCCTTGGGGTCATCCCTTAGAGTCATCCCTTGGGGTTATCCCTTAGGGTCATCCCTTGGGGGTATCCCTTAGGGTCATCCTTTGGGGATATTCCTTAGGGTCATCCCTTAGAGTCATCCCTTAGAGTCATCCCTTGTGGTCATCCTTTGGGGATATCCCTTAGGGTCATCCCTTGGGGTCATCCCTTGGGGTTATCCCTTAGGGTTATCCCTTGGCATTATCCCTTAAGGTCATCCCTTGGGGTCATCCTTTGGGGTCATCCCTTGGGGTCATCCCTTGGGGTCATCCCTTGGGGTTATCCCTTAGGGTCATCCCTTAGGGTCATCCCTTGGCATTACCCCTTAAGGTCATCCCTTAGAGTCATCCCTTGGGGTCATCCTTTGGGGATATCCCTTAGGGTCATCCCTTGGGGGTATCCCTCCCTCAGTGCCTGCACATGGGGCTGCATCCCCTGGACTAGGAAGCCTCTCCCCAAGCAGGAGATGCTGGGATGCACTGGTTTTGGGGCAGGTAACTTCCATTTCTGCTCCCGAAGCACATCAGGTGAAGGAACAGCCTTTAATAACAGCTCATGCCACTGAAAACCCCGCTGCTCCTCCTCCACATGCACAGACCAGCTCCTTATCTGTCCTCTCGATGCTGATTTCCCCGCGTTTAGCCCTGTTATGCCATTTAATTGGCACAAACGCAGGACGCTGTCTGAGCGGGGCACTTCTTCCCCAGAGGATAATTAACTGCGCCGTCAAGTGCCTGGAGATGCCTGGGAAGCACCACGACAAGCATGGGGTGTGCGTTTCCTCACCAAAGGACGCGGTTGTGCAGGCCTGGGAGATGGAGAGGAGCAAAGCTCGCACGGTCCAGAGCAAAGCTTGGGCTCCTTGGTGCTGTTCCTGCTCTGCAGATGGGATGATTTAAGGGGATGCCTTTCCCTGAGCACAGAGAATGTGTTTTTTGTTTGGTTTTCTCCTCCCCCAGGGACTGGGGTTTAATAGTACCTTGCCATTAATTTATACGAGAACATTTCCAAATAGTAAACTTCCAATAAATTAGTAACGCTGATCCATAAAAGGGGAAAAAATGGTGTGCTGTGAGTTTATAGCCCTGTGGAAAAGGCATTAAAGAGAGGGCTCCTCAGCACAGAGCGCTCCGGGGAGGCTGGGGGAGCTGGAAACCAGCAGGAAAGGAATTCAGCATCGCAAGGGCATTCGGCATCCTTCACCTCAGAATAAACTCTGTGGCGAGCCGGTTTGTCCCCTCGCAGGCCAATATTGCCTCTATGGCGTGTAAAACCCTGGTACAGAACCAGGCTGTCAACAACCGGTGGCTCCTTCACCGCGGGGGCCGTGGGAACCAGCTCGTGTGTGGGTACGAGCCCTCCCTCAGCAGCCACTTTAAACATAAGTGGAGTTGATTGATCATTTTCCCACTGAAGGAACCCGAAATGAAGCAAATAAGATTTGACATCTGAAGCGGCGATGCTCCCCCGCCGCTTTCCATCGCCGCGCGGCTCCCACCAGTCAGGAGCCCTGGTTCCCACCAGCAACACATGGAGCAAACGGGGATGCATGAGGAGCTCATCCCCATCCTGCCCCATTCAGACGCAAATGGGGGACAGTGACATCCCACCCCATCCCAAACTCTACCAGGGGCCCACAGATTTCCTCAGCAAGCACTGGAAATAAGAGTTGTAAGAGCAGCTCAGAGCTGTTGCTAAATACCAAGAAGAGCAAACACTGAGCTTCACATTTAGCTCCAAAAGCAAAGGGCTGCCCGGCTCTGTCCCCACCGTCCCCTGACCAGCATTGTCCCTGTTGGGGCTTGTAGGGACCCATGGGCAGCACCACTGAGCATAGGAGCCTGGGCCAGTCCCAGGGCTGAGACTGGGGTGCTCAGTAGCAGACTGGGATGCTCAGGCGCAGAATGGGATGCTCAAGTGCGGGCTGGGATGCATGGGTGCAGGCTGGGATGCTCAGGTCCAGACTGGGATGCTTGGATGCAGACTGGGATGCTCAGGTGTGGGTTGGGATGCTCATGTGCAGGCTGGGATGCTCATGTGCAGGCTGGGATGCTCAGGTCCGGACTGGGATGCTTGGGTGCAGACTGGGATGCTTGGATGCAGACTGGGATTCTCAGGCACAGACTGAGATGCTCAGATGCAGACTGAGATGCTTGGATGCAGACTGGGATGCTCAGGTCCGGGTTGGGATGCTCAGGTGCAGACTGGGATGCTTGGATGCAGGCTGAGATGCTCAGGTGTGGGTTGGGAAGCTTGGGAGCAGACTGGGATGCTCAGGTCCAGACTGGGATGCTTGGGTGCAGACTGGGATGCTCAGATGCGGACTGAGATGCTTGGATGCAGACTGGGATGCTCAGGCACAGACTGGGATGCTCAGATGCAGACTGAGATGCTTGGATGCAGACTGGGATGCTCAGGTCTGGGTTGGGATGCTCAGGTGCAGACTAGGATGCTTGGATGCAGGCTGGGATGCTCAGGTCCAGGCTGGAAAGCTCGGGAGCAGACTGGGATGCTCAGGTTCGGGTCAGGATGCTCGCGCATGTGTCTCCACACCACGGGATAACCATGATGAAGCTCGGGAGCAGACTGGGATGCTCAAGTTCGGGTCAGGATGCTCGCACATGTGTCTCCACACCACGGGATAACCATGATCCATCTTTTCCCTTCCCACGCCGAGAGGCGAACACGGACATTAGCCAGCCCGGGGGGATGTGGAGGCAAACTTTGATCTCTGCTATCGAGGCCCCTCACGGCACAAAAGAAAAGCAAGCGCTTTCTGGTTGTTTTTCAGACACGCTCCCCACCAGTATCTCTTTGTCAGAGCCAGACGGGGAAGAAAGCACAAAAAGATTCCCAACGACCAAACCAAAGGCGATGAAAAATGAATGAGGAGACAATTCAGCCTGCAGAGTACAAACAAACTATCTGGAGCAAACAGTTTATATTAAGATGCTAACAAATTTGCTCCAGAGGCCCGTAGGAAAAAAAAAAAGTCAGGTACCACACAGCCAGCCTTTCCCTTATTTATAGAATAATTACGATGATTTATCAGCTCTGATCAGAAATATATTTATGGCGTGGCAGTTTTCAGCAATATTTCAAGTAATTCACCTCCTCGCGCGGCTCCCGTCGCTGTCATCCCGGCTCCGCTTTTTCTTCCCCTTGAAACCTGCTTGCGCCACAATTTATGGCTTTGTTTGCGGGAAAAGCGGGCGCCTTGCTCCAGAGAACAGGAGCAAAACAAGTGCTCAAGGGTAAAACGTCTGTTCCCAGCACCGGGAGGAAGGAAAGGGTCCCAGAAGAACACCAAAAGTGACAAGTTTGGGAAAAACACCCAAATGTTCGGGCTCTGCCCCAACCTAAGCAGTAAATGCCTTTTTCTGCCCCACCTGCTCTTGTTTCCCAGGGGAGAAGCAATGAGGAAGGGGGATTGGACTGGAGGAGCTTTGGAGGTCCCTTCCAATCCCTAACGGTCTGGGATTCTGTGATTCTGTGAATAAACCACAAATAAAAGGAAGCTCTTATTTCCAATGTGTTTCATACTGAATTCATCCATGACAAGAAAGGTCTGAAGGTTTGGAGGTCGCTATGAGTGAACGAAGTTTGGAGACAGGAGCTGCTGCAAGGTCCTGCAGCAACCTCACCCCCCGCCTTCATGGACAAAGGGCAGGCCCGAGGTAATTAACTACCGGTAATTAGCTGCTAAGCTCCACTCCCGCCCTTCTCACGGCTTCCAGGAGCTTTTCCTTCGCCCCTCTTAGAGCCACCTGAATTTCAGCGCCCAGGAGCAGATGCGAAGGCTGATGCTAAGAGGATTAACCACCGTGAACAGCTCCATTTCCATCTGGGAATTAGCTGTATCTGGGAGCAGCCAGGGCAGAATTTGGTTCATTTGTTAAAATAACAGCTGTAGAAAGAAGTCTAAAGCAAGCCCATTCCCACAAAGGTAAAGGAGGAGGATGGCCCTTGTCTGGGATGGCGTTTGGTTTCGTTAGGGGGTGGAACAGACCCCATGGGAGGGGAGAGCGTGGGGTCAGCCAGAAGCTTTCAAATGGGAAGAACCAACCTAAAGCTTAAACTTCCACATCCCTCAGCTCGTCACCCTGAGTCCCCAAATGCCAGCTCCCCATCCAAATCCCACCGCTTCACTTTGTGTTTGCTCCCGAGGTGCCAAAATTAAAGGGATTTGTGCACTAAAATGGTTTGGAAACACAGGACTTGTGGGCTGGTGTTCTCCAGGAGCCTTTCCCTGGCACCCTCGACATCCACCTTTCTGGCTCAGCTTATCCCAGCAGCAAAACCTCCCCAGTCTCTACCCTGAATTAAACGCCTTTTCCAGCGCCAATCCACCAGGAACATTCACTGCACAGGACCCTGCTCTGCACATGGAGCCGTTGGTGGCTCCCGGAGCTGTTTCTGCTCCTCATTAACCTCATTCCCAGCCCGGCCCATGGCAGAGGCAGCCCCGAGGACCCAGGGATGGCCATGGAGGAGCGCGTCCTCCTTCACAGCCTCTCCTCTCGCTCGATCGGCTTTGCTAACGCTCGTCAGCACATCCTCCAAATCTGCTTGGCAACAAAGTCATGCAGGGCACTTTAATGGCTCTTAGATACAGCCCTTTTGCCTCCTCATTAGCCGTCTTTTCCCCTAATACCTCCAAGGTCGCGGCTCCCTCCCCACGTCTAATTACGACTCCAGGCTTATGTGCTCCTTAGTCCGGCTTATCCGCCCGCGCTGGCCTTGCCGCACCGTCCCCTAAAGCTCCTCGTCGTCACCGCCGTCCCCCGCTCACGCCATGTGTCCGGATGACGGAGGCACCGGGAATGGCCCCGCTCCTTCTGCTCTGCCCTAGGGACCCCCATTAGGGCCCTTGATGGGAGCATCCCCATAGACCTGTCCCTGCCCGCAGCATCCCCTGCGTACACACAGCGCAGGGAAAAGGGGCCCCACCGGTGCCTCTGCCATCTCGTCCCTCTGATGCCGGAGATTTTCTTGATAAGCTCCTTGTTTCCAAAGCTCAGAGCACAAAACTATTTTTCTTGCACCGAGCAGACAAGATGTTGAAATGTATTTTCCTGTGATAACCCAAAGTGGAAGAAATCCTGCCTGCGACTCTTGTCAAGCCGAGGCATCTCTTTGTAGCGCAGTGAATTATTTCATCCCCGGTGTTAATTTAAAAGCAAACAAACAGAGCTGAATGCATTCGATAGTAGAATTATTTCCAGCACATTTCGGGGTTTTGTTGTGAAACACAGGAGCTGTGTGGTGGAGCTGGGGCTGTATAACCCCCCATACCCCCCCATTGCACCCCATCACGGCCAGGCTGGACCCTACAGGGCAGCAAAGTCCTGTGCTGCTGCTCCCAGGGAGCATCCCCAGAGCATCCCCGAAAATCTCTCGTCCACCGTCAGCTACAACAGCAAACCAGGGGTTAAAAAACTCCTCTTGCAAAAGGGGAGCTGCAAAACATCAGCCCTGTTCCACCTCGAAAGAGCAAGAATGAATCAGAAAAGGGCAAAGTGTGTGAAAAGGCTGAATTGTAATAAAAGTGGTGTTTAAATGTGCCACCCAGAATTAATCACTTTTCCCTGCGTCGTTTCCCCTTTCTGGACTCTTCCTGGGAATCTGTGGAAGGAATTAGTTTTATTTTGCGTGTAAACCCGATCAGAGGGGTAATTGCCCCGGTTTATTGGCATGGGGTGAGGCAGGGGTGCGCAGCCCCACATCCCCATGCCCGGAGCTCTTGGAGGGGGATGCAGTCCTGGAGGGCAATTTTGGCTCTGCTTTGGGGTGGTGGCTCCAGCATCTCCTGGGAGGCTGATGGAAACTTTCCCACCCATTTCGGTGGCGGGGTTGGGGTAAGAGGTGCTACAGGGCTGGGGGAGCAAGGGCAAGCCCCTCGTCCCCCCTCGCCGGTCCCTGGGTTATCCACGATGCTCGGAGCAGAAGCGGGATGTGGGGAACGGCGAGGAGGACCAAAAGGATGCTCCGTCATCAAAACCCCACTCGCTGGCAAGCCCGGGGAGCGTCACCTTTCCAGATACACAAAATCGATGCCGTCCTATATCCCGAAACCTTTAAACGCCAGACAGGCCATTTGTCTTCTTTTATGGTGGCTGGGAGCCGAAAGGAGCCCGGCCAGATTAAATAATCCAGCAATAGCAATTCGAGGTCATTTTCATCATATTAATGCTTTTCCTGCCAATAGTAAAGAGGAGAGCGAGGACCTGGGCTTGGGCCGACGCGGCGATGGCATCGCTTTTCTGCAAAAATGGGGTTTTGGGTGAACAAACAGCGCAAGAAACTGGGAGCGATGGGGGGAGAGGCAGCCCCATGGCATCTGCTGGGGCCGGGGGGCTGTGCCCTTGCTCCTGCCCAGGAGATGCTGCAATGGGACCAGGGTTCGGCCTTTTTGGGAGGGGAGGAGCTGAAAGCCTGAGTGTTCCTTAGGAAGAGAAAGGAAATTCGAGATAACACAAAAACCATAATTTGACAGAGCTGGAAGCCTTTTTTAGGCTCTTTCCAGGAATATTTTTCGGCCCCAGTAACAATACCCGCAGAAAGCAAACCCTCAGCTCCAACGCCCGTGCGTTGGTGCCCGCAAATGCCGCATTACGGATTCAGCCGGGGAAGGCGCAACTCGCGCTGTGGGATAACTCCCACCCAAAACCGGGATGAGGTTCGTGGGATTCCCCGGCACAGCCGCTTCGCCACCCCATAAACCCCGAAATCCGCAGCGCGGGGTTTGTTCACGGGGGATATTTCTGTCCCTCTCCAGAATAGCACTTGCGCAGCGACGGGGAGCACGTAGGTAGGTGTTTACCCGGGGAGCGCAAAGCGACTCATCCTCACTTCTTGTGCGATGCCAACCCAGCGTGTGCGGCGCAAAAATCGCAACGGTTCCGGGAGAACGTCAGAAATAACCACGGATCCGTTTGGGAACTGTGATTCGTAGGGACCGAGAGACACAAAATTCGCTGAATGAGTAACTCCTGGCAGCGATTTGACTGAACCCGGTCACGCATGGGGTGCACGGGGACAAGGCGGGGTGTGGGCACGGATTCGGGGTCCTAGCCCTTCTCCATCTTCCCAAGCAATTCATCCTCGAGGTTTTTCTGCTTCAGCACATCGAGAGAGACAGTGACAGATAAAGGAGAAGAGCTCCACGTAACCTCCATTACCCAAGGATAATGAGGCCCCGCGGACCCTTAAGATATTGGTAATATTTGTATCTGGTCAGCTTTTGCTGCGCTAAAGGTGACCATTTATATCCATTAAAAGCAGACAACGGGATGGCCAACGGAGCTCTGTGCCCCCCAGCCCCAGCTGCCTCTGATGGGCGCCATATATCATATATTGCACCAGATATCACACCAGATATTGCACCAGATATCACACCAGATATCACGCCATATATCACACCATATCACACCATATCACACCATATATCACACCATATCACTGTGTCCACTCCCCATGGATGCTGCACAGCCCTGGATGAGCTCAGTAACCCTGGACACTCTGCTTTTAATTACGTGGGAAACATCGTTAAGCAGACGAATCTTCACAACAAACTAATGCTGGATGGCCATGGGATCCCTAATTAGGTCAGATGTTTGTAATTAGAGCCCCTCAATGGCTCTGCAGATTGGGCCACTGGCGAGGAAATAAAACCTTGCATTTCCTGCCAGATTGATGGAACCAGATGAAGCAACGACTTCCTTCTAGCCTATAAGAAACAGAAAATTAAATGCATTGGAGTTAATTCCTTTTGCTAGGTGAAAGAAATAAAATCCAAAGTCCAAACCGCGCAGGTTGCTGATGCATTTTCTGAATAATTAGAGAACCTGGTGATGAAAACACAGCCAAGAGCCCGGCCGTGGGGGCATTCCCAACTTTGTTCCCAGAGGACACGGCTGTTTGATCAGCCCTCGCAGAGCCGTCCTTCGCCTGCCACACGCACCCCCACAGGTAAATATTTGGGCAGCGGATGGGGTTATCTTCCCCTTCCCAAAGCCTCTTATCTGTCCCGGCGCAGGCAGGCACAGCCCGAGGTGGCTCCGGTGCCCTGATTGCTGTTGCTGTGGAGCTGCTGGGATGGCAATCGCAGCCCCACGTCCCCCATAGGGGAGCGTCATTGCTTCTGCAGAAGAAATTAAGCATCGTAATGAACCGAGCATAAAAACAGACGTCGCTCTCCGGCACCGGGTCACAAATGTCACATGCAAGGGCCCAGCCCAACCGATTGTCACCACAAATGGCTTTGCATTGAACCGAACCTCAATTTGCAGACCCTTTCTGCCTTCCCAAACCTCTCAGCTTTTGCCCAATTCTCAGCATTTCGGCTGCCTTTTGCTTGGTATTATTGCTGCTCTTGAAAAGCAGGGTCTTGGGGACGCCACGTGTGGCTTTACAGCCAGCGCTGGGTCTTGCAGGCCTGGGAAGAGAGGAAGCATCACTTCCTAGAGAAGCAGCGTGTATCCGAACACAGGGTTTGTAGTGCAGCAGGGAGGATAACTGCACCACAACAGGTAAAAGCACAAGAGCACGAGCGTGTTTTATCAGCTGAAGCCTTGCAGCGGCCCCAGCGATGCCGGGTTTAGCCCAGGGCTCACACCAGAGCTTCCTCCCCTCCGGGAGCGATGCAAAGCCGAACCGCAGCCGGCGCTGCCTCTGCATCCACTTTGCTGCTGCTCTCAAAGAGCATCTCAGACACATGGAGATCTGCTCTGTCATCATCCAGGGCCAGCCCCCAAATCCCCAGCGCCATGAGAGGAGTTTTGCTGGTCCCCGAGGCAGGGCTGGGGGATGTACAGCATCGCCCGCTCGCCACCTCCTCGGACGCTACGGAAGAATCCGTCCACTTAAAATAGGATTATTTCTGGGTGGGAAACCACGAAGTTAATTTGGCTCTAATCCCTTTAAACGGAACCAATTACGGGAGCGCTAATGACTCTTCTGGAGGTCCCTACCGGCCGTGGCGGGCGAGGGCACCGAAAGGTTTCCTGGTGGATGAGCGCGATGGCGCCGGTGCAAGCAGCAGGGAGGGCACCAGGGCAATAAAACCCCCACTGTGGGGCCCACGGCACTGGGCTGGGACCCCAAGGAGACCCCCGGAGCTGTGGGTCCCTCCCGCCTGCCCCAGGTCCCTCGCCACGAGCTCTCCGTGAAAAAGTGCGAGAATAAACAGCTTTAATCATACAATCCCCACTTCCTATTGCTAATAATATTATCATCGTGATATTAAGGCAGTTAATTCTTTCTCTCAATTTATTTGCTTTTGTTTTCGTGCTCCCATGTTGTAATTTTCAATTTAATTAGTTTCAGTGTTTCTGAGGGCAATAGGTCTCGGTTTATCTCTGCAGCTAACAGTCCTAATTGTTTACCCTTTCTTCAGCAATATCTCATTAACTTTATGGGCCATCATTTCCGCGACATCTCCTGAATTAATTCCTTCACTATCTGAACCATATTCCTAAAATCTTCCCCCCGTTCACTTCCCATTGGCCAGAGCAGGGGGAAGCACATGGGGTGGTATTGGGGACAAGGGGAGAAGGGTAGGGGGCAACCACTGAGGGACCCAAGGGGATCTGGGTCGTTTCTTACACCCACGTCAGGTCACAGTGGCACGAGGAGCTTTGTTCCTCAAGGAGCACTTCTGACACATCACATCAAGGAAATTCAGGAGAGAAACCGAATTGGGTCTCTCCCAGATATAAATTTCACTGGTGCTGCACCCCAGGGACCGCACGGTGCAGGGGAGCTTTGGGTCTCACCTTGCACAGACCCTGCCGTGTCTCTCATCCTGTAATTCCAGTCACGTTTCTCCTCTTTTTGTGCCTTTCCAAGGCCAGTCCTGCTCCTCTGAAGACATTTTTGGCTATTGTTTTTATCTTTACCAGCCTGGGGTCACTTTTTGGGCTGATGGAGCTGTCTGGCTGCTCCCCTGGGCTCCGAAAAGTGGGAAATTTCTTCCCTCCAGCAAGAAAACGCTGTTGGGAAATGAGAGCATCGCATCGCTTTCGAGGCACAGGGCTCCTCATCCCTCCCAGGCTCCATGGGCAAGTTCGGCTCCCGGCTTTGGGCAGCCACGGCCCCATTGGTGCCAAGTGAGCGGAGGGCAGAGCTGGCAGTGAGCTGCGCTGCCCCCCACTCCTGCCTGCAGACCCCATTAATCACGCTCCTAATGAGTTTGTGTTCACAGATGAGAAGGTTCTGGCCGCGGAGGCGAATCGCAGATTACATCTCCCATTGATCACTTCATCCTGCTCGAATGATTTGCACCAGGAAGCGGTCCTGAATTCTCAGCTTAAATCACGCTCGGCGAGAAGTCGCAATGGGTTTGGGGTCTTTTCCCTCTATATCCTCATTTTACCTTCACCTGGCTTTGGTGGGCAGCAACCCCCAAGCCCCTGGGATCTGTTGGGGCTGGCACTGCCATGGGGGCGATGCCGGGTTCCTCCTCCTCACCCGAAATGGGAGCACGGATTCCCATTAAGCAGGCAGGGAGGAGCTGCCGGTGGCAGCCGTGAGGGCACCTGAATTATTGATGGGTACACGGGCTCTGGCAGAGGCGATGGTTCCCTTCCCATCAAATATCATCAGCCCAGCACTGCATCCACCACCCGAGCCCCCTGCCCTGCACCCCCCTGGCTCCACGGCTCATAGGAGCAAAAGCCACGTCAGGGCGCAGCCGGCGCCGGGCTTTCATGGGCGGTTTGGATAAATGGCTCTGGGGAAAAGCCGAGGGGAGGAGAGCGTGGCTAAAGCTCCTCAGGCATTTACAAGATGATTTTGATGGGTCTGGGACTATCGCTGGCATGCAAAGTGCGCGGGGGGGTAAACAAACACATGTACGTGCAACATATGGAGAAACACACATGAAGTACAAATCAACCATATGGCCAAATGTTTCTGCCAAATTTTCTTCCCTCTCTCTTTCCGTTGGCTATTTTTCGTCTTCCATGGGTGCCCGGTCTCCTGCACATCCCCTGTCATGGCATCACGTCCCACCTCCCTTTCCGAGGGCCAGTTTGAGCCATTTTTCCGGATGCTTCCGTTTCCTAAAATTTTGTCATATTTGTCTTCCAGATTTCACAGAGGAAAAATATTCCCTAAAAACCAGAGTAGGGTGAGCAGCGAGCAGAGAGCGGGGGGAGCCACAGCACCTTCGTGCTTGGGTTTAGTTGCCAATCCAATCTGATCTGGGAAAGGCAGCGGTGCTTGGGAGGTGCATGGCAGCACAGCCAGATGTGGCAGCACCAGCCAGATGTGGGAGGCACACCCGCACAGCACAGCCAGATGTGCCCACACCAGCCAGATGTGCCCACACCAGCCAGATGTGGCTGTGGAGGCTTCTGAAAGGGAGCCGATGGGCGGGCGGTGGCGTTTCTCTAACCCCGTATTGACTTTGGCTTCCAGAATCAATTTTCTTTATTAGCTGATGAATCTCCTCAAAAGACTTTCTGTACCGAATCTAGATAAATTATTTAAGCAGTAAATTCTTCCCACTCCAGCACCGTTACGGCGCGGTGATTTTCATGGGGAAGAGCAGCAGCCAGGGGTGCGGGGACAAGGTCACCGCCGGCAGAGCATCGGGAGGGAATGGCTGTGCTGTGAGTGCCTGCACGGCTGAGAGCTGCTGTAAAACGGGAGAGACTCATAAGAAATGGGTTATTTGTGTGGGTGAAGAGAACGCACGGCACTGGGTATAGGCAGGAGCAGGCAGTGCAAGGGAGGGCTGGTTTCTGCCCCAGAGTTGGTGGGAAGCAGCTCTTGGGCTGCTGCAGATGGATGGATGGACGGACAGATGTGCCAAGGCTGCAATGGGGAGCACTGAAAGGTGCAAGCAGGCATGGTTGTTTGCTAATTGTCACCCCAAAACCAAGGTGCTGATGGGGGCTGGAGTGGGATGGGTGCTCAGCTCCATGCCCTGCCTTCCCCAGCTCTGCTGCTGGTGCCTCGTTTGATTTGTAAATTGGGCTTCAGGCGCCTGTCAGGGGCCGGGGAGCGCCAAGGCCAGCGCTAAGCTACGGTCACAGAGTGAGAAATGACTCTGCCTCCGAGAGCAGCGCTGGCTCACGAGGTCAGAGGATCCAAACGCATTTACAGCCAGCAAAAGGAAACGGCTGCGTTAAACGGCCGCTGAAGTACACGGAGACCCGGCGAGAACCGCGGGCTGCAGCCGTTCGTTATGCACCGGGCGCGTAATTACGCAGCATTCGTACCCTGAAGACTTTATGGCAACCTGGCTTCGGGGATCAAGAGGCCGATGTGTATTTTCTGCAGAGCAGAGCTGTAAATCTGAGGCTGAGCCCGGGTCCAGGGGATGCTCTCGCTGGGGGATAACAGGCAGTGACGGTGCCAAAGGGAGGTACAGGGGATTTGGGGGTGCATCCGTCCCCAAGTGCGGGGACAAGGCTGGGGACAGCAGTGAGTCACCGCCTGTCTCCTTATGGAAATGGCACCGCTGTGAGTGCGACCTGGTTCCAATTATCAGCTATAAATAGCCAGCTCAATTAAGACGACCAAACAAAGGAGATGATGGATACCTGCACAGCGGGACCGGGGAGACAAGGAGGCGGGGAGCTGTGGTCCCTCACCACCCCAGAGCACACAGCGTGGTTTTGTGTGAAGCAACAAAAGGCAGCAGCAGGATGAGCACAGGACTTGAGGTTTTGAGAGCCGAGCTGTGCTCGTACCCCCTGGCTGAATCAGAAACCCATCTTCCAGTGACATCTTCCCCCCCACCTGCTGTTCGGTTGATATATTGTGGCGGGTCCACATCCAGCGCCAAGCATGAGTGGCACATTTATATTCATTTTTCATATGGAGTCCATAAAGCCAACACAAACAAAACACTCGGCATCATGAGGACAGCGGCGATGCTGCCTCAGGGCGATGCCTGGCCCTGACCAGCACCTGCTGAGACGCAGCCCAGTCCCATCCCAGTCCCAGCTCCAGTCCTGTTCCATCCCAGTCCTGTCCCAGACCAGTCCCAGTCCCAGTCTGGTCTCAGACCCAGTCCTGTCCTGGTCCCAGTCCCAGTCCTGTCCTAGTCTCAGCCCCAGTCCCATCCCAGTCCCAACTCCAGTCCTGTCCCAGACCAGTCCCAGTCCCAGTCTGGTCTCAGTCCCAGTCCTGTCCCAGTCTCAGCCCCAGTCCCATCCCAGTCCCAGTCTCAACCTCACTCCCTGTTCCAGGCCCAGGCCCAGCCCCAGCCCCAGCCCCGTTCGAGTCCCAGTTCCTCACTCACCGCCCGCCCCAGCAGCCACCTCAGCTCACCCCAGTTCAGGATTTGCCATCTGGGACTGGCCCAGCAGCCCAGCTAATGGTGGGGAACCACTGTGCCCCCACTGCTGCTGCTCCGTTCTGCAGCCTTGGAGGAGCCATTAAAGCCCAATTTTTGCTAAGCCCTTTCTCTGGAGGG